>NW_009913114.1:20980-24225 GCF_000696875.1 Nestor notabilis | reverse complement strand
CCATGGACTTGTGCACGTTCAGGTTCTCAAGATGGTGTCGAACCTCATCCTCTCCTACAATGGGCCTAAGATCTTGATTCTCACAGTCCCTGCGTTGGCCTTCCAAGGCTTGGGTGGTGTGGTCTGAGCATTTACTAGTGAAGACAGAAGCAAAGAAATCATTGAGAACCTCAGCCTTCTCCAAATCCAGGGTAGCCAGTCCTCCCGATAGCTTCTGGAGAGGGCCCACATTGTCCCTAGTCTGTTTTTTATTTGCTACGTACCTATAGAAACCATACCATGGATAAATATGCAAACATTAGCTGTCATAAACTGGGTTTCACTTACACTTATAAAGATTACACCTTTATCCTGAAGACCTAGATTGGTTTTGAAAATTGTGGGTTTGATGCATTAACCCACTATATGAGCCCTCAGTGGTCATCTGTATCTCTGTGTTGTACTAATATCTGACATTCTTGCTAATACTAATGCATGATTCCAACTTAGATGAAATCATGTAAGACTGTAATTCCTACATTCATTTGTATTAAGCAGGGACAGGCTTATCAGGGGACTACACAGACCTTTTATTTGTACTGTCCAAGATTATACATGCTTCCACACAATACAACAAGCTTGCAGTCTCACAGCTGCATATGCATCCACCTGGGATCTGAAATAAATGAGCAGAATAAATCAGTTTTGCTAAAACCAGAATTTTCTAATTTTTAATGCCAAGAGTTAATTCACTGAAGTCTTTGTGAAGAGAAAGTTAAGATAAATTTTGCATTTTGTACTTCATTTCTAGAATGTCAAAGTAGAGACAATTTGGGTGGGGAAGGACAACTGGAACTGCAACAGACCAAAAAAAAGCTGAAGTTGTGTTTTGCACCAAATTAATCAAGACTGATACTGATTACAGATATGCTTACACAGGAAGTCCAGGTGAACAGAAGGCTGGCAAGGTAGTCTCCTTGGGGTTGTTGTCCTTCCAGAGCCCAAAATGTCTGTGTCCTATTATTCTTTAGCTGTTAGTAAGAGGCTTAAACATTCCTGTTTCTTTCTGCATTGCCCCAACCTTATGTCAATAACCTACTATAGTCACTGAGTTATGTCATTTACCTCAAGCAGCAGAAGCCTAAGAGTTTTTCAGTCCTGATGTGAGCAAAATTAAATATATGATGTATTATGATAACATTCCCTTTTTCCTCATTTTTTTTCTTTAAAACAGTAGGAAAATAGATGTTATATTCAGTATTAGTATGCACCTTTTACATAGCAAAGATGTCCTCGAAATAATGTCCAGTTACAATCACTGTTCATTTTCATGTCTTGTCCCAGTGTATTTTGTGGTAACACTGATTTCTGTGTCCATGTCAACCCTCTTCTGTGAAATTCTTGAACCATTTCTTCCATAAACATGTTGAACCTATGCCAAGGCTGACTCTGCATGAGGAATACCTTTATTCTCTGTAGAATCTTTACAACTTTTGCTATCACAGGTTGGAATGAACACAACTACAGGAGCTGAAATACAGGTTTCACAATTAAGTCTGTAAGGTGTCATTGACACCAAACTTTCTGTAGCAGATAATGTCACTTCTTTTCTTAAAACTGTACAGAAATGAAATAATGTTTATGAAATAAATGCATACAAATAACTCAGGAATAGGGTCTTTCTGAATCAAAACATAATACTACAGTCAGGGGGTTTGGACAGTGCACAGTAAATGGGCTATGAAACCTCTAAGGAAACAAAGAGAAGAAAACAAAATATTGACTATTTGCTCATTATGGGAGCAGATATTTTGTGCGGTGAATATAGGGGGAGTTTTGTGAAAAGTACAGTTTGCCATTCTGCAATTTAGGTCTGTATCATAATGCTTTTGCATACAGCAGTCAAATTAGGCTGGTACAAACAATCTTAAAACAGGTAATTGCTATTTTTTCTGGTCAATATTGTACCTTTAATTACATTTTATAGTACATATTTTTATGTACATGGTGTTTTCAGCTTGCTGAAATACGTTTGTACGTCAGCCTACCACTTAAAATACATATTCTGGAGCTTCCACAAAGGGGGCAATGGTGTGAATTAAAGTTATTCCTAGCACTTCTAATTTGCTGTTTAGACTGTGTGCCTGTCCAGTGTGTCAATATCCTCTGCTCAGAGCAAAGTTGAAGACTGCAGACAGAAAAGAAGCTACAATAGACCCTGAAACTCATTTCCAGAAAATATATGCATTTCCAGTTTCTCCATTGACAGTTCATAAACTTGAGAAGCCTAAGAGAGATCTAGGCTCTGAACAGTTCTACTTTAGGTTAATTTTTAAATTAAAAGAAAAAGAAACAAAAGCACTCTGAAACACAGTAAAAAGTTTCTTTAGAAACGTTATTTTTATTTCTGCTTAAAAACTGACTAACATTCCATGTCTGCTTTATTTCTTTTTCGTTAAACACTGAAAAAAAAAAAAATCCATTACTAGTTTGCCATCATTTCTAAGTGATAGTTTAAGTCAAATTAGCAAATTGTTACAGAGATAGTGGATCTGATACACTACAAAATCTGCATGGAAATCATCCAGCTTTACCAAAATCAATTGTTTATATACGAATGAAATCCTGTGTAGGGTAGTAATTTCTTTAAACATCTTGGCATCTTTAAACTCAGTTTAGCTATGCAATTTTAGCATTTTTATATTCTCTGAATATTTGATGTGTCAGATTGAACATTTGCTATATTTCTCAGCTGTCCTTTCACACGAGTTGTACTTTGATTACTCATAGTTATTAATAACACATTTTATTAACCAAAATGGACAGAAAATGTCTTTCGAGAGGTGAGAAATGCTACTGAGAACTGCATCATAGACAAGTCACCCACCAGGGACTATTCTCAGTCAGATATGTATCTGTCTGGAAATAGTCATGAGGCTCAGATGCCTCCAGGGATAGGAACTGCCGGGGCCGGGAGGCAGGTCACCATGCCCAAGGGTCTCTGAGGGAGAAAACTGAACCTGTCTGCCTAGGGGATTGCTAATTACTGAGGAAATAACATCCTATATTGATAAGTGTTTCTCTCTGCCCTCAGGGAAAGTCAGAACCAGAGACATGTCAAAGATAAATGGCTGTTAAGATCTGCCTGCAGAGGGATTTAGCATGTGGAGGTCAATCTCAAGCAACTGATTTTAAGATGAGGTGATTTTTTATTTCTCTTTTGAGAAGGTCATCCAGCAGGCTGAGGTCTGAAGAGATACCCTGTT
>NW_009913114.1:0-20949 GCF_000696875.1 Nestor notabilis | reverse complement strand
ATGGTGGATTATTACGCAGTTAAGTACTGCCATTTTACACAGGACAGCTCACACCAAAGTTGAGTGGGAAAAATTAATTTCCTCCACTGATAACTTAAGCTATGATATGAACAAAAAATAATCAGGACTTAAATTATAGAAAACTTGTAATGCACAAATGGAAAGTAAATCAATAAAATATCTTTTCTAACAAAATATGCAGTTTATTATAACACTGGGTACTATATTGCTTTTCCCTCAGTAGAAGATGGTTCTCTGTAGTTTGTATCAGCATATTTCTGTCTTGCAATAAATTGTGTTTATAAATTATTTATACTGTATCTTGTCAAGAGAGAAATGTACATTGGAAGCAAGCTGTATACGTGCATATAGAAAGAGAATACACATATATTTATACTGCTAACATAAAAGAGGGGTCACAGATGAAAAATAAGGTAAGCTTTCTGCATAGTCAAAGAAAAAAGGAATTATATAAAAACAATAAAAATATATATTTTACATCAGAAGCTAAATATAGTTTTAAAATTACAGCTGTCAATGTGCATATAATAACAAAATTCTCTTCATCTGTTGGAGGAACAGGGTAACACGTTTTAATTTTTTAACTTCTTTTTCAGAAAACTCTCATGAGACATCATTAAATCGGGCTTTTAGTAAAGAACTGACAATAAAGGCAAACATATACAGATACTCACTTCTCATTGAGAAATTACATAAAATTACTTGATTATTTTTAGTCAGCAGAAAATTCAGATGGAAACAGACTTGTTAGACAAGCTTTTTAGGTAAAACTCAAGAAGATACAGGAACGGTAAATAAGAGTATTAAGTTTGTACGTGAAGTAATATAGATTCTAACTCCATGTCTAGGCAAGCAGCAAATCGAATAGTACTGTTGATGACTTGCCTTTGAGCTGTATTCTTGGGAAATGCAACATTCTGGCATGCTCACTGATTTATCTATGCACAATGAGACAGATTCCACTAAGAATACACAGCAGATACACTGTTTTTCATAGTGAATGAATTTTTGTTTATGTCTACTGGCTGTTTCGCTGAAGTAAAATATCACTGAAATAGAAATGTTGCAAATACTTAAAATGTTGGTTTTCAAATGTACCTCACTAAAGGCTTTCTATTCACTTATCCTCTGTACTTTAGAAACTAACAGTTAAACAGTGAACAACAAATATTCATGCTATTTCATCTAAGGAAAAAAAGTACTAACTTAAAAAGCTGGACCTATAAGTTTGGATTTATAACTCATTTCTCAGATAGTTACTACTGATAACATATTTTCTTCTTTCCATAATGAAAATCAAATTGTAAGTTCACTAGAATAACAGATGGTCTTGAGTGCACCATGGAACATATGAACATTTTGTGATACTTTCTTGTTCACTTCCATTGTCATAATTACTGAAAAGACAGCATCTCATAGAATCATAGAATAGTTAGGGTTGCAAAAGACCTTAAGATCATCTAGTTCCAACCCCCCTGCCATGGGCAGGGACACCTCACATTACACCATGTTGACCAAGGCTCTGTCCAACCTGGCCTTAAACACTGCCAGGGATGGAGCATTTACCACTTCCTTGGGCAACCCATTCCAGTGCCTCACCACCCTCACAGTAAAGAGCTTCTTCCTTATACCTAACCTGAACTTCCTCTGTTTAAGTTTGATGCCATTACTCCTTGTCCTACCACTAGAGTCCCTAATGAAAAGTCCCTCCCCAGCATCCTTGTAGGCCTCCTTCAGATATTGGAAGGCTGCAATGAGGTCTCCACACAGCTTCTCTTCTCCAGGCTGAACAGCCCCAACTTTCTCAACCTGTCCTCACATCAATGTCATTTTTAAATATTTCTACCAGCAAGTAACATCATGATTAGAGGACTTATTTTAGAGGGAATGGGGTAAATAATCTAGTGGAACATATAGATACTCACAAATAATATTTTTCATGTGTATTGAATTGCTTTTTTCAACAGAGATGTTACTTGAGTTCTTGGAAAAATTATGGGTTTGCAGTTTGGAGACTCTCTATTAATTGAGGATAATTTCTTGCACATCACAAAAAACTTAGGGCTGTTTTGTTAGGACTGTTTTGTATGTCTTTGAGACAGGGTGTTACAAGCATAAATGCATCAGTATTTACATGTGCAGTGAATAAAGCAGAGACGTTACTTGCTTTTCTCCAAAAATGGGAAAATACTGAAATCAGAAAAAAAAACCCCAAACAGATTTGCCATGTGAATTTAAGTGTTAATAAGTATGCAAGACTATCATACTGATTGTTGGAGAACCACTGCAGTAGAAGTGTAGAAAGTCAACATCTATCCTAGAAGACCCCTTGTGATGTCTCCATTTTGATCTAGTATAATGGGCTGAATTTTAATGACAACAATTTAGATTATTGCAATATCATTTTCAGTGAAATGTGGGATTTCCCAAAAACTCATTTTGAAGATAGTAATTTCATTATTCTTAACATTATGGCTACAATAAAAAAGGAAAAATGAAAGACACCTTAAATGACCTTATCAATGGCAAGCTTGTATTTTGCCCTAATGTGTTGATGCTTGAGACCACATCATGTGGAAATAATGAAAGGCCTACTGTTTGGAACTACTGTACCTTGGTCTAGTAGAACCTGCAGAACAACTGAAATAACAGCTTTTGTTGAAAATAAGATGTTTATGAATACAAATCTTTAGCTAGGTTTTCACAGAGGTTTTAGGCTGTGATCCTGCAAATCCCTGTGGTTTTTTTGGTTTTTTGTTTTTCTTTATGCCATACATACTGGCTATTTTTGATTAAGCAGATGTATATTAATACTGATCCCATAAAAAAAAGTCAAGCTATTTCTTGGAATAATATTTCTTGTACCACTCAACCAGCTTGTAAACAAGTATTTTTCATTCAATTTTGACAAATATGCTTATGTTATAAGCCCTGCTTTCTTAATTTAGCCACATATAATGTATTTATTTTTTGCTTTCAATTGTAACTTATCTGAACTGGCATGTGCTGGGAATGAAATTTTACACGAAATAAGCAGACAACTTTAATTCTTAATTTTACAGATAATTTAAGCCTCACATTATTTTTGAGGTTCAAAACAAACCAGAAGATGTAGAAGTTATGTAGTTAACATGTTAGTTTCATTTTAAGTTTTATATAGTGACTCTTCTTAAGAACATTCATCCTTTAGATGTCTTCAGAGAGTTCACTTCAGTGTCACTTGAACATGAAGGCGCTAGCATAAAAAATTCTGGATGTAGTATTCAAAATAGTATTTCCAAACTACAGCTTTCAGAGTTGTGATTTGACTTTACTGGAGACAGGATTTCACCTCTGCATTTGTAATTTTTTCTTTTTCTTCTAATAAGTTAGGAAGCCTGCTTCAATGTGAAGACCAGCCTCTTTCCATAGTTCTCAGCTTTGAACTGCAGGAAAGATAGGTGCAATAGACAGAAAGATAGTTATTTCCAGACATCTATGGAATGTCGTCTGTCTCTGAAAAAGTCATGTTTTAATAACTGCTCTAATTTTTCTCCCATTTGTTATTTTTTAAATGTTTAAAATAAAATGAGCAATTGCATTTCAGTTTACTACCTCATTCCCAATGCACTGTTTGCAAAATTCCCTGGGTTTGGATCCCCAATTAAAAGGTTTATTATTTTAGGATGTTTCTACTTATTATTAAGGCTATATTTATTTATAGCAGAAAATGCTACCTGGGATATAGAACTTGCTCTCAACAATGTCATAGTACATAGAACAGTTTCTTGAAGACTACAGAAAGAAAAAGCATACTAGTTCACCTAAAACATGCCAAGAGATCTGGGCTGAACCTGCTAAGACAACAGGCAGCATCCTCTTCTTATGCTTCTGTATAGAAAAAAACTAGAAATTTATATGTAATTCAAGAGGTATTACTGAAACATCTAGACTTGGTTTGACTTTGTACCTTTCTTGTGCATATGCATATAATTAGGAATCACAGGAAGGCTGGACAACTTAAAATTCATGATCTGAAACTATCTCTGCACTGACAACAAATAATTAAATAACCCTGCAACATTCAATTTGCTAGGGCTTGTACTCATCTCCAGAGACCAACATTAGTTCAAGTCTACAAACTCAAAGTATTCTGGCTGCAGATCACATACTTTCCAATATTTTGTTATTACCTTTGCTTCAAAGTTTTAACCACCTTTTAAGTGGCACAGAGAGACCGCACAATCATTTGATCATTAAATATACATAGACAATTGAGAAGAATTTAACCATTGTAGGAATCACCCCTGATTTTGGAGGTTTTGGCCCTTAGTGACCAAACTGTGGTTATCACATAGATCTCATATGAGTACAGGCATATTTTTCAAAGTACTACATAATAGCGTATCATAAAAAATACTCATGAGTATTTCGTAATAATAAAGAAATACTTCTCTTCAGCTTTATACTAATGATGTTGTGTTATTGTATTGGCTCTCCATGCCCAGGCACTGGCAGCAGGAGCTGCAGGGTGGCTTCTGTGAGGGGTGGCCAGAGCTGTCCCATGCCAGACACAACTGGTTCCAGCCAGTTCCAGGCTCCTGGGACTGATCCACCACAGGGCACAACCCAGCGTCTTGGCCAAGGTCGTGGTGCTTCTGGGAAAACAGTTTTAAGAGAGAGCGAAATACGCTTTTGAAACAGTTACGGACTGCCCATAGCCCCTCAGTCCCCATCCTTCCTGCACAGCTCAAGGACAGGATGAAAGTAGAGGATATGAAAAAGGAGTGAAGATGAACCTGGGAAAGTGTGTGTATAGAGGTATTTTAGGCTTTGCTTTTGTTTTTCACTATCCAAATCCATTTTAATTGGCATTAACTTAAATTAATTTACCCCAAGCAAATTCTATTTTGTTGAGTGATCTCCCTGTCTTTACCTTAAACCACAAGACTTTTCCATCTTATTTTCTCTCCCTTTCCTGTTGATGGTGGGGGGTAAGAGAGAGGCTGGTTGGGGTCTGGCAGCCCTACAAAGTCAACCCATCAAAATAATTTTCTTCTGTCTTTTAAAATCTAAAGGATATTTCTAAATAATTTACTTATGACATTTATCTGTGTAAAATAATCCCAAAGCATTGAAAAATAATTTAGCTAGATATGGATAACATCAGTCATCTATGACCAGTTTTATTTGTTGTGTGACAAGCATAATGTTTTGATTTTTTTTTAATGATTTATTTACAAAAAAAAAACCCAAAGAATAAAATGCCTTGCCTTCCTCCCCATTCTAATCCCCAAATCAGAAATAGCATGTTTACCTTTTTGGTGGCAAACTGACATGAGTCAGATGGAGAAATATCCTGTTTTATATAATAGAGCTGTCTCTGCTGCAATGTGATCCTTCTGTGGAAGGAAGTAGGAAAGCCAAGGCAGCCACTGCCCCTCCAAATATGCTTCTTTTGCCACACTTTCTCACCCTGGTGATCTATCTGGCCACTGCAAGGTGGAAGTATTTTGGCTGACCAAAATACTTTGCAGCTACCAGCTTTGGAGTTGTTTATCTGGCTTTTTCTCCGGTCCTCAGTACTGCTTCTTGCGTTCCTATTTTTTTCTCACATAAAGGGAAATTCCTCCTCCCTTTCCTAACATGACCTTCTTAAAGAGCCTGTACCCATTTGTCAGAGCATTCCAGCTGTGTGACCTATCCCACCATAACTATGTTGCTAATGACACTGTAACCCTGCCACTTCCTCCTTTTGTTCCCTACGCTGCTTGCGCTAGTGTACAGACACTTGAGAGGGTCACTCACCCATGCGGGTTTCCCAGAAAAAGTATGAAACCTTCTACCATAGTGGTGTCCTCTTAGCTTTCCTTTATTTGTGAGAGTACACATGGGATTGGCCCTTTTCTGCTCTGTTTTGCTGATTGTGAATTCTGTCTTTTCCACATCACCCCACACCCTTTGCCAACCTGGTTCATCGCTTTCTCACTTGACTGAAAGTTTTCTTCTCCCTTCACTGTTTTTTCTAGTTTCAAGCTCTCCTCACCAGGTTGGCAAGCCAGCTGGCAAAGATGCTTTTGCTTTTTTGTTTCCAAGTGTTTTTACTGCTTAACTTGTAATACAAGGTAAAGCATCTGCAAAATTATTAGTCTAAATAGATTTTACTTCCAGCTGAATGAATCTGCAGCAACAGGTGACATGTTTTACTTCTCTCTTTTTGCTTCTGTCCAAGATGAGGAGAAGGCAAAAGTTATTTTGCCACATTATTTAACACTACAGACACATTATTTGGTGTATTTCAAAGGGATTAGTATCTGAAAGAAAGTTTTTCTGGAAACATCACTGTATGCAGCTTGATGAAAAGTTTATTGAAATGCATATTTTTTATTGAAAAGTTTATTGAAAATCCCAAACAAAGGCTATTTGGGATTTTCACACCACTTCACTATAATTGGTTCTACTGCACTTGCCCACCCTCATTTTTCTCTTATGTAGCACTATCTTTTCAACCAATCCATGCATAATCACCAAGTAGTCAGAGATTCCTAACATCAGTGACACAGTGGATTCAGCATGTCACATTGCTGAACATACTAAGTCACTGAGCTGTGCAACAGAGAGATTAAATCTTCCTCAACACTTTCTGTAGCATGTCCTTTCAGTGACAGCCACTATGAAGGGGCCAAGGAGTCCACCGTGACAGATGTAACAAGGAGCAACATCTCTGACATGAGGACTCAAGTGAAGACAAGATGACAGACAAGACAAAGACTGAGGTCAGATCTAAATCTATTAAATTCCATTAAGCACAGCACTCTTCACTTCTTTCCTATCTTGAGGGCTGAGGACTCCATACACCTTATTGTGGTTTGCAGCAAAACTACAGGCAGTTTGTCTAAGTCACTTAAGTCCTTTGGGATCCTTAGATCTGTGTTAAAATGAAGATGTATATGATGATTGAAATTATTATGAAAATTGATTTTAGTAAGACTGTCACAAGCATAAATGAAACAACAACAGTGTAAGCTAATTAGAGAGAAACAGATACTAGAAACAAGACATAAAACTAAGAAATAGACATTAGACCCTCAGCAAAATATAGATTAATCCCTACTTCAGAGCGGAAACATTTTCCAGTAGCTTGATAGTTTGGTCAACAGTATTTTAAACACTTCAAATGATACCAAGTTATGTTTGTTTCCTATAGAATGAAACCTTGAGGAGGACACAACAGCAGAAAACCTACACATAGGAAAATGTTAATCAAGATAACCAGTGTTAATAGTAAAAGTTAAACATAATGGGATGGTTCTCAGTAGTCACCATCCTAATGCAGTGTTCAGGTTTTCCAAAGGGGTGGGTGGTAGACATGCAGACTGTTTTGAGAGTTAACATTATAAGTGTCACAGAAGAATCTCATGGGCAGCAGCAGTATCCCTACTCCATGGACATCTGATGCTAAACACATCTAAACTGTGCAGATCTCAGGACCATTTGTCTCCTAAAATATGTCATCCTAGAAAAACAAATAACAGAGATAATGAAATATTCTGCTTCTCCAGTCAAGCAAACAGCAGCATAGAGCATTTCAGACACAGTTACAGCTTATTTCTTCTGTCTGCATTGTGCGTAGTTTGCTCATGATATTACATCATCTCACCTGCTTTCTTGTTTGATTTTGAGAGAAAAAGAAGTGACAGTGAACTAGGGCTAACATTAAGGATGATGAGCTACCAGTTACTGTTATAGTATGCAACTGCTCAAAACAGGATAATTAAATGTTCCATCTTGTTGTATTAACTGAACAGAACAGATAATACATTGTACACGCATTCTGAAAATCTCATAATATAATATCTTACAGTTTTCCTGGATTTCCCTTAATAAACATGGCATATTCTGATATATAACATACCCTGCAATACTCTAGAAAAGACCTCTTGTTATTAATCATTCATATCAGGAGCTTTCAAGAATCAGAGATCCCACTAATTTATTGAATATTTAACCTACCAGTTTTACTGTTAAAGATTCATCCCAGCTACTAACATTGACTCACATTGTTTACTAAGATGACACTTGAAGCAAAAAGGAGATGCATCTAGTATGGAAAACTAAATAAGACATATTGTTAGTGATAATGAAATCTTAACAGCCTAATTAAAGAATTATTATTAGTCCAGAACTTACTATTACTGAAAAAGAAAATGAAGAATAGTATTGTGTAAAGTTTCACTAATTATACAGTTACAATTGTTACCCTTACTGTTCCTAGTATACACCCCTTTCTCTGCTTTCACACTTATACTTCTAGTGTTTCTAAGTGGATCTGAAGGCTGCAAGTTTCAGACCGCACATGGAAAGGCTAACAGCGAGCTGTCAGTTTCCCAAGCCTCTTGACTGGAAGATCATGGTGTTGACAGTTTCTTTGCCTTCTTTTTAGAGGAGATTTTTACATACTGGAGCTGTTTTAAAACATTTCCTACCATACTTAATGTTTCTCTTTCTTCATTGGTCTGCACCTGTATGTTAGTTACATCTAAATTTACTAGATATGGCCTGTCTTAAGTATATCAAATGCTTGTTCTTCATTCTCTTTGTTATCCTTAAAACCAATTTTGAACCATGCCTAAATATCTATTTCTTCATTTGGTGAAGTGTTTGCATCTCTAGGGTTTCCAGTGTCATGCTATGCCTTTATTCTTCTACACTACCTCATTATTCTAGAGTTACAGGTATTTCATTATATACTGAATATTTCATTCTATACAGAATATGTTTCCTATAAAAGAATAGAAACCTGGTTGTACCACAGAATTATATAAATATCAGCAAAAGTAAAACTTATCAGGCAACAGCCACCTGGTCACTTTATATCTAAACAAGCTAAAACAAAATGCCATGTAGGCCAATGCAACTTCAGACAAAACCTGGCAAGCCTCACTCCTAATGCTAGAACCTGTTACAAGTGGTGACAACACTGTATTTACAAGGCTACATTAATAGCTACCAAGAATCTTTACCCTCAGAAAATACTCTTGATATATTAATGGAGACTTCCTAGCCTTCAACCTGTCAATCAAGTTATTTTTGTCTCTTAAATATCTTATATACAGTCCTAGCCTACACCATTTTTTTTTAATACTAATAGTGTCTTTTTCTACTCATTGTAACTGAGGTGCATGAACAACCACATGAAGAATTAACTTTTATCAAGTGTCATTCTTGCACAAAGGCTTTTATTAAGTTAATTTCTGACTACAGTTCATCAAGGAGAAAAATCTGCTTCACAGTTCTGAAAGAGTGATTCTCAGGGTATAGCACTCTTGATTGTCCTCTGGCATTTATGTATTCAAATGAAAATTGCAGTACTTGTTTAGTTTCTTTCCAGACAGACAATTATGAATGAGCTTAAACCATAGTCACACTCAGCTCAAAATTGATTGAAGAGAAGCACACTGCTGAGTTAGCAGCAGTTCTGTGTAAAGGGAAGATATGTACGTAGAATGTAAATCACATTGGATTTGTGCCAAAATCTAAAGCAAGATGGCCAGACCCAGAGACAGTGAACTACCCTTCTCCTTGTCACTCATTGCTGTTCCAAAGTTTCTCTTCTCTGCTTTGAGTTGGTTATATATACACCCACAGGGTAGAAAATTCCTATCAAATTAGGAAAGTAAAGCAAAGAATTGAGAACACAGTACTAAAGCTCATGTGGTTACCCCTTCCAAGCATGCTGGAAGAAGAAATCTGTGAACAAACTGAAATAAGATGCAGTTCAGAGTGATTCCTGTCAACAAAAAGATTTGGATACAGCTTCTTCTCATGTAACAGTACCACAAGAGCATAACTCTTCAAGTCCTCAGCTTGGATAGAAGCTGAATTCTTAGGGTGAGCCACTTTTGGGCTTCCTCTGGTTGAACTGAAAACATTGTGAGAAATTTTGAGCAGTATTAAGTCCATCTGCACCTCATGATACATACAGAATTTCAGCTACTATGTTATTACTTTCTCCTTCCGATCTAAATATTTCTTTTACAAAAAGGAAGAAAGACACTATTAATTTATAAAATAATTATTTAAATTAGGATCCTTCAGGGCTGAAAATCTGTTTATTAAGAACCAGTGACCTTGTTTGCCACAGGGACTATGTCTTGTAACGGTGGAAACTTCTGGGGTTCATGGAAGAATTGCATTTGCTAACAGACTGTGGGCCCCTGTGGGCAAGGAATAAATTAGTTTCAACTATTTTTATTCAAAATAGGTTATGTAGAGCAAAGAATTAAATCATTGAACTTTTCTTTAGTATGGGTATCAGTACAAATGAGTCCATAATTTGTATTTGGTTATATGTCTGAGAAGGCGTATGTCTTTATGAAGGCAAACTTTATCCTGCAGACGTATAATAGTACTGCTCATAATTCATTAAGGCAACACATACGATCAAATCCATATTTTTTAGAAAAAGATAACCAACAGAGGAAGTGGCACATCCGAAGGGAATGTATTCATCATCAATATGGGGTCTGGAGAAAGGGCAAGAGTGTTGCAACTATCAGAATACTTGCTAAATAGCTATAGAACTATTAGAACTTCCAATAAAGAAAAAAAATTATTAAGAAAATTCAGTCTAGGTGATGAATAATGAAAGAAAATAGATGAGCTTCTGATGTTCATGAAATGAAAAACAAAGCTATGAAAATTAACTCTCCTGTCTACAAAGTAGAGCTTTCACATACGTTAATTCAGATCCTACATTATTTAGAGACTCCTAACCAATTCACATTTTATGTTTTTAGTTTATACAATCATATTCCTGTAGAATATAGCACTATTATCAGACTAATACAAAGGCTGCGTGATTATTCAAGCTGAAAATGACAAAAATAATTATCATTAGATTGCTCCAGTATCCTTTCCTGAAATTCCTAACAAGATTTTAAACAGTATCAAGAGACTGATTCTTGCATCTAAATTGAGGGCAGAACCAGAAATAATTGATGTTACATTGACAATGACAAATAAAAATTTTAGATTGAAGGGAAGATTTAAATTAATTTGAGGAGAAATTGAATGCCCTAGCAAAAGAGACCACATATTGTTGCTCATCAAAACCAAACTGTCCTAAGAGAGACTATTAAAGGCTAACAAAGTGAACTTTGTTGTAATTTAAAGGCACCCTACTGAAATTAGTTAACATAGAGAGTTGTGTAACTTTTTACATTCGTACAGAACTGTAGGAACACAATGGCTTCCTAAACCTCCTATTGCTCCAAAGTGAAACAGGGGGAGACTGGACATGATCCCAGGCCCTTGGGTGATTCACTGTCTTGTTTCAGCAGTTCTTTCTTGCTGCTGAAACAACCAACACACTGCCAGTTGAATGACATAACACTAACCCCCACTTCAACTCCTCAAACCAAAGAGCTGCTGATGTAATAATGGAAATACATGACCTTGTCTAGGCATTTTGGAAAACCACTGGAGTTAGGAAAACTCTTGTGTGTACACATGGAAAATATGCAGAAAATCATATATAAAATGATACACAGATCAGGATATTATGAAACAGGATATTATGTTCTAAATAAAGACAAATTTGTTTATACTTTCTTATAAAACTTGATACATAAAATTCTTCTGAAAATGTGAAATAGCTTAGTATATTACATAGTATAGGTTTTCAGAATTGGTAGAGGAAACAAAAGTCTACAGAAACCAAGGAATAAAACCAGCTTAATATTTTTTCACTGAAGCCTCTGAAAGCTTTCTCTCTGATTAATGTGGTCATAAGCATACAATGTATAAACAGATAATATTGATGAATGAGTTCAATTTTCCTCAATAAGTAAAAAAAAAGAATTAAAATATTTTAAAGACAATGAATGTTCATGAAGAAAAATATTCTACTTTTTTTAATTCTTACTACTTTTATATTTTATTCATTGTACAACATTCAATGCATTAAGTACAGAAACATTTTTCTTAAACCGATGATATGAAGTGTCAGTAACAATTAGAAGTAGAAGGATATCTGAGTCAAGTAAGAGTGAATGAATGGTAGATTTAGCAGGGCAACAATGGATTTCCCATCCTACGTGCTTTTTCAAGTCCGGACTTTACATGGGGGTTGAAATGAGAATTTTACTGCCCACACACAATACATCAAGAATTTTAAGACTAGAATTCCATTAGTTACTGAAAATGTGGTCAGATTCAGGTCCTCTACCTCTACCTAGTGATACATGTTATTGTATATGAGATCAGATAAAGACCCATTAAATCCAGATTTAGGAAAAGGATAAATGTCTTCTTTTAGATTCATCTGTCACTTGAGTCTTGCTCGTTAACTGTAGAACACTAGTGATTAGAGGCTTCCAGCATGGTGAGCATGGTGCCGCATGCACACATAGTAGGAGACCAAACCTGTTCCAGTGAGCTTCTGTTACCCAATGGAATAACTAATTTGATACATACCATCTTCAATATATTATTTATTCAATGTTGCTCATCAAATTATAGGGCAGAAATGCATGGAATTCACAGGGAGAGCACACTCACACTCATGTCATTCCTGGTGAAAAGCTCCTTGGAAATTCAGTCTTCCACATGAAGGCAATGTCCAACACCTTTGGCTTGACATGCATAGGAAAAGAAATTCTACGGCTACTTTCATCCTCCATCTGCTGGCTGCTCTTTGGGGGCAGCTGCCCCTGTAAGCCCTGGACAGGCTCAGCTGATTCTGCTTGGGCTGTGGCTACTTTTTTGTTGATTTGTGCATTCAAACTTCTCTCTTGCTCTCCCTTAAGTTGGACCAATTCTGTCCAGTTCTTGTTAATTCTTCCTTCGTCACACTGAGCTGCTACAAGATCTGCCTCTATGTACGTGGTAAAACTTTCAGTGGTTACAAGACATGCACTGGGAGCTAATTTGCAGTGGTTAAGGCAATTGCCCAAGGAAATGAAGCGATACAATGGCTGACCCAAATGAAGATCCCAGAAGGTGTCCTGATTTTAAGACTAGTAACACAGTGCCACAAGTGATAGTGAAAACAGAAAATTGCAGCATACTTTTCATATACATGTTAGTAGAAAGTGGGAAATGTGAAGCAGAACAGATCAGTAAATATTTGAAGTTAGACTATGGGAAGTTAGTCTGAAGTTAGACTATGGATATTTTGCATCAAAAGGGAAAGGAAAAATATTCTTCCCCTTCCTTTCTCAAGCTTTTTTACTTTAAAAACAATAAAATAATACTCCTTACATATCATCTGCCAAAAGTTTTATTACATATTTAGAAGAAAGTTCACAAAAATGATCTAAGAGAAACATAGAGATCTCCAAAGACTTTATAAAATAGTTGAAAACAGAAGGAAATTTCATAAGTAATCCCTCTTGACCTCTTCTTTTAGAATGCTGCTTTTTATATTACACTTTAGTCAATCAAAATGATTGTTATGCATTGATATAACCACATTTCCATTGTGTAACTGTGAAGCATGATTTACTTGATAGTAGAATCTATGAAATGATTGTGTTTAGTGCAATTAAATTCAAATATAATTTATACTTTGAAAACAAAGAAATTGGAAAAGCATGTAGAATTTGATTGTGGAAAATGCACATACTAATCACTGTGTGTCCTGAATACACATGCTTTAACTTCAAAGCCTTTGTCAACTCACAGAATGCTGGAATGAGCAAACATGGAATACTAACTTTTCAATCTATGTGACAAAGTATCATTTCAGCAAATAAAAAAGACTACTCAGAACATTTTTTATTATTGGATCAAATTTTATGTCTTTATAGAACAGAATTAAGTTATCATGTAAATTCTGGTTGTTTTAAAATAACTTCAACAGAGATTAAAAAAAAAATCATGTTATAATGAGACTGTAAAAATAAATGGTGTGTTTTTCTGCAGATAACGTTAACTTCGTAAAGGTATTTTGATGTGGAGAAAGGTTCACAGAAAAATATGTATTAACATAAACTAGCTGTATTTGCAGTTCTTAATCAAGCATCTCAACCTCTGAAAACATTTTAGAGTATATTTCTTAAATGAATTAGATGCCTATGAAGCAAATACTATTTTGTCTACTATGTCTGTATCAAGAGCCAGAATTAAAGGAATAGGGTCTGTCTACAATGGAGAAGTGCAATAAATACATTCAAGAAAAGCATTCAAAGTGGAGAGCCTTCTACAGCGCTACTTTATCCAGCACAAAATAACGGGTACAGAAGTGTGTCAAAATTGCAAAACTTTCCAGAGCTTAAGTTCATGAATTAGAAGCAAAAGGCAGTAATTTTCTTGTGATACATAGCGTAAAATCCACAGATCTTGGGAGGGAAGGTGATGTGACCTTCTTTGAAAATCTCACGTTTATTTTTCTAAACGAAATTGCCAAACCACCCCAAAAGCCATATGATTTTCCACCTCTAATTGTGTTTGGAAGTTGAGATCATTCTTCTGTCCAAGAAGATTCAAGGTTTTAAATTTCTCTGGGGTAAATACAGTCTTTAAGCAATGGACTGTTCAGGGTGGCATAAAGGAGTCAGTGAGGTGCTCCATTTTCTTCAGATTGCATCTGTATGCAAAAAGGATACAAACCTAATATGTGTCCTGGGCTTGAACCACGACAATATGTCAGAGAGAAATTCTGTAGGTAAGACCCTGGTTCGGCAATAATTACGTTGTATATTTTGAATGAGAGGAGATGATGGCTTTAAGTCCCTGCTTCTCATTCTCCTGCTTTTTATCTGGTCACTGTTTATAAAACACATCAGCATTCCTGAACTAGAGACGAGAACCTAGGACTCACCACACTACAGTTGAATATGTGACCTCATTTTTTTTTTCCTTCATATAGCCTGGATCTTGATTCTTTTCTACATAGTAATAAAGCATCCACAGGAAAAATAGATGATCCAACCTGATCTCTTCCTCCAATCCAACTAGTTTATGTTGAAGTGTATAGACCCGATGTTCTTACTGTTTAAAATTGAGGTAGAAAATACTCCACTGCTGGGTATTGCTCTGTATAGGTCTGTTCTAGGTCCAGATGGGCAGTCAGCAGGAGCCATGTGCTATCCCTTTCTCATCCAGATCATTCTGGACAGGCATGCAATGACCAGCTGGAGGCATTTAGGGTTGTTTTTTTATTTTTCAGGCCAGAGCTTGGCAAACTTAAAGTCTTAGCAGCCTTCAAATTTGATGCTTGCAAAGAACATTTTCTATCAGGCTTCATCAGCACAGGAAGTCCACCAGTGTCCTGCCTTTAAGTACTTAAGAACATTTTCAAATCTTGTCCTTGAATAGAGCCTGATGAGGGAATACACCACTCCAACATACATTTTCCAGGAGCTTCTAATCACTGATTCAATTGCAGTGAATACAGTGTTCCTCGAAAGAAGTTGAGAAATCTGCTCATGGAGCTTGAGTACACATCGGAATTGTTCTGACACAACACATGGGTACTATTAAAACTCCAGGATAGTAGATGTAGAAAATTAGACAAGTCCAAAGAAAGGACAAACCTTTAGAAATGTCAACCAGACAAGAGTTCTTGTTTATATTACTTGCTGCTGTATTAAAATTCTGCCATTTAATTGTAAAGTACAAGATTTTAAAGATATGATAAATCTGTAATGACAATTTGTACCAGCACTTCAGCCAGAAAGATAACTTGTCAAAAACATCTGAGGAAAAGAAATCGACACAGATCTCAATCACAATGTTAATCACAGTGTAATTATCATTGCTTAGATTGCCATAGGAATAATCATTAGATAGATATTAAACTGCAGTCTTCTGTCTCAAAAATCTAATAAAGAATATGTTTGATCAATATGCAGAACCATTATCCAGATTGACAAGACGATTTTCTCTTCTATTTAGTTTGAGAAGCAAAGGGTTTTCTTCATCCTCATCAAAGCAGCAACAACAAAAAGCTTTAAGTCTTTAATTAACTTTAAGTTGTTGGAAAATATAAGGAAGATAAAACACAGTAACAAGCTATTCTAAGCAAAACAGTTAAAGAGAGAAGATTTAGAATAAGGATACATTTTGTTCAAGAAAGATATTTAATGTTCATTTAAATACACCCCCAAATAAGCTCTTCCAGTAATTAGCTGCCCTTAATGCTAAACATGCAAAATGATTTTTAGTACACATTTCTTTTCACTTTTCAATAACTGGTTCTCAATATTAATTTTTCCTCATTAAGTTGAACATCCATCAGATATCAAATGCTTTTTCTGTGTAGATTCTGAGTCAGTCAGTACCAGGCATCAGGGATCAAGGTTCAAAATACTGAGATGTCTACATGTAGATGTACAACTCCTACTGTAGTTAATGGATATCAAAGCAAAAGTTAGTGGAAAATAAAAAAGCAATGACTGGATGTGAGAAGTGAGATTCAATATACTTAAATTTTGGTGGCTTCATGTAAACAATGCAGTCAATGGAGCTTAGAGGACAATTCAGATCTGAAAACATTCAGAGTTCTGTATTGTTACCTAAACAAAATCAGTGCCATTTGGGAAAACTTAAAAACTGAAACAACTGAGACAGTCAGATATGGCATGGCACCTAGAGGAAAGCTGTATCTTCTTCTGCAGGGTCAGATTCAGGCCAGGCAGGATAATTTCAAGCATCTTCTTTAAGATTTTATTATGTGACTGACTCTAATAATGTTGGTGTACTCTGACACTCAATGTTTGATAAAAAGCAAGAAAACTTAACGTATTGGGATCTTGGCATACTGTAATGCTTTCATGGAGAATTGGGTCTCCTGATGTCCTATATGACCAGTCCATCACATGCATAATTTGTAACTGTTGATATACCTAAAATGCATACAAAACATCTCCTAAATATCTACATACAAAAGACTGTCCTATGCAACCATTTCTGCAGAGTTTCTATTGACTACACGTGTCTCATCTAGGCACAATTCACTCGTGTGTAGCAGAAATGACCTAGGTGACATTTACTAGCTATAGACTGTATATGTATACTGTATGAGAACTAAAGAGCACATTAATTGCTCTGAAAGTGTAGTAAGAACTTTGTTGTTGCCCCCACTGAACTCAATGGGAATTTTGTCATCATCTTCAATGAAAGCAGGTTGAGGTTTTAGATTGTTGACACAGAGCATATTTTAAAGCCACCTGTGCAAATGCAACCACTGAGCCACCTTCTGTTGCTACTGTTCTACAGAATTTTAAGTCTCCCAATGGCTTATTACTTTCACTTAATAATGTTGATTATACTCATCAGCTGCAACAGTTTTACATAAAATCACACGTTTTACACTTAATCCCTGTTAGAGTTAGGAGATCTGAGTAAATGATCTTACTTGGGATTTTTCATAGTTTTATCTTGGTAAAGTGTCATCATGAAAGCAATCACATTTACTATGAAAAGTTCAGATAAGAGGGAAATTTGTGACACTATAAAAATATGGCAGCTAAAAGGGTGAGGCAAAAGCAATGGTATATTGAAAAATGTGGGATCTGAGCATGATGTGAATGGTATGGAATCAGGGGTGGATACTGTCGCGGGTTCATCTACAGCAGTCATTTTTTCTCCTTCTTAGTAGCTGGTGCAGTGCTGTGGTTGTGATTTTCAGCCTGGGAACAATGCTGATAACACCGATGTTTTTAGTTGTTGCTAAGTAATGTTTACTCTGACCAAGGATTTTTTCAGTCTCATATTCTGCCAGGGAGGAGAGGAAGCCAGGAGAAAGCAGAGACAGGACACCTGACTCAAACTGGCCAAAGGGGTATTCCATACCACAGCACGTCATGCCCAGTATATAAACGGGGGAGTTACCCGGATGGCCTGGATCACTGCTCAGGTCAGGTTGGGTATCAGTCAGCAGGTGGTGAGTGGTTGCATCCTCTCTCCTTGTTATTTCCCTTATTATTATTGATGTTAGCAGTAACGGTTTGTATTACACCTTGTTACTGGATTGCTCTTATCTCAACCTGTAGGAGTTACATTCCTCCGATTCTCCTCCCCATCCCTCCAGGAGTGTGGGGAGGAAGAAGTGGGGGAGTGAGTGAATGGCTGTGTGGTTCTGAGTTACCAGCTGGTCTTAAACCATGGCAAAGGGGGTTTTTTGTTTTGTTTTGAAATGAAGAAACATTTCATTTTAGTTTGTCCATATTTATTTTATAAGCATACTAAGACTGCAACCCACATACGTGTGACTTTCAGTTACTTGAAAAAATAAGTAAAAATCATGTTTCCATTATCTAAATGTAGATAGACTCTTGTTTATTATTACTACAAAATAATTAGAGGAATGTGTTCTTACTTATTATTGCTTTGAAATGAAAGTGTAACTAGTATGCCTTTAACTCTTTAGCCAGGATGTTTTTTCCAACATTCAATCATCTGTTTTCACTTGGGCTGCCTGACTGCACTTTTTTCACAACAATAGAATCTATTGTCTTACAAAAATTCTACCTTATTTTACTGTAAGTGGTGAGAGGAATTGTAGAAGTATTTGCAAATTGTACATCTCCAGTTTTTAATACCAAAGTGTTTTCATGTAATTTTGATGGAAGGGCTTAGACCCCAACACTTTGGGGGTGGGGAGGATGGGGAATGGTGTTGCAGTTATTAATACTGATTCAGGACTGTAGCCATAATATTAGTATTATAACAGTGGAAATTATTAAGGAGCTTTACTACACTATGATGCACAAATCTAAGACTTTATCTAATCTTGAAAAAAAATCTGAATGACAAAATATGCTGGATTTTAAGTAGGGCTTTTTGGACTACTTAGTATGTATCACACTCTAATAAAGAGATTGCATTATAGAATAATGATAACAAGCACATAACTCACTTATACCCTACTCATGGTTACTTACTGTCTCTGTGAAGAAAGAGTACATTATACAGGTACTGCAAAAAATACTGAAAGCACTTAATTGAGTTTTAATTTAAAAAAAAAATATTTAGCTGTTGCAAACAAAGTAGTAACATACAAATCAGTTTTTTGAAGTCACAGTTCTGAAACCATTGATTCAGAAATAGGTGATAGGTATATGCTGATATACAAGATTATTATTGTGTCACCTTTGTTATTTTGTCTTATGGTTTGTCACAGCTAAAATATTTTGTAACTGTTGAGATATTTTGTAACTGTTGGACCAAAGTATATAATCGATACACAGATAATACTCAGGGCAATGCTCAGGGGAGTCTGGAAAAAGCAGTCAAAACAGACAGCGCAAACATTGACCATGGATGTTCATAAATTAAAATAAATGATCTGCAAATTTTCTTTGCATCATGGAACACTGAATACTTGAAGATGTTCTGATATAGCAACTACTCTGATTATTTATTTGCCATTTACAGAAGTTCCAGCAAAGTTAATGTGGTTCATATTGCTGCATTTTAATACAGAAACAGGACCACTTATTTTAATGAAAGGTGATGGCTAAACTTGTGCTTTACTCTTTTTCTTTAGTGATGTATTTTGCTAGTCAGCCTTACAAAGCTATTAATAAAGAAACACAGAGAATGGGGTGATGTCTTAAATCCCACTTCTGATAGGTGTAGTGATGCTTTATTCAGTAGAATTAGAAGTTTCGTTACATTACGATTACATAAGTCTCTCTAAAAACCGGATGTTTCCTGGTGTAAAAATTGAATTAATTTGTACATTATTTTAACTTTTTTCCCCCCAGATTAGACTGCTTATGTGTGTTCTCTTCCCAATGGCTATGTCTGAAAAAGAACAAGGGCTCTGCACTTCCAAAGGTCAATTGCTATGTTTATTAACGACAGGCCCTAGCAATATTTATACTCCAGGGAACTGTTTTCCAGGCAAAGCTGAGGTTCAAGTAATACTGAAGTCTAAGAACTATGTTAAAAAGGAAGTATGGGCAATCTTAACCCATTCTGATATGAAATAGAGTGAAAATACATGAACATGAGCCATGTCCTGCCCTTTGCCCTCAGGACCAGAGAATAGTCCCTGGCCTTTTTAAATTATTAATATAGATTTAACCTGTGCCTTGCCAACCATCCTTACCACCACCACCACCACTTTTTCTTATTTAAAAATCTTGGTGGCAGAAGGCAAGAGAATCTGGTGGAGTTATGACTGAGGGAAAAATTTCAGCATAAACTTTACTTCTTATTTGTTACTATGCTCTAATATACATGTCCCAATCAAAAGAGAAGCTTCAATCAGAGATTGCATTTTCAGAGACTGCAGAGTTAATCAGCCACAGGAAAAAAAAAAAAAATCCACTGAAAATCAGTCTTCCTTAGTTCTGGTACTAATTGTTTCACAGAAACAAACCAGGATGACCTTTCTGCAAGCACTGTTAGTGATAATGCAGTGTCTACTCTCTCATTTTTATAAAATACTTCAATGGCTTGCTTATTTTCTCAGAATAGAAGAGACCTAGGGCCAGTGCTAGTTTCTGTCTCAGGAAATACAAATTCTCATCTCTTGCTTCCCTGGCAAATGCAATAATCAACAAGATGGTTTATTTGGAACAGAAGGGAATGTTTATCTCTTATCTTGTTGATTTTATATAGAAAAGAATTCAAGATTGTCTGAGGTAGAGAAAAAGAAAAGGAGTTGTGGTAAACGGCTCAATGTCCAGTTGGAAAACAGTAACAAGTGGTGCCCCTCAGGCACCAGTGTTGGGACCTGTCTTGTTCAAAATCTTTGTTGGCGATATGGACAGTGGGATTGAGTGCGCCCTCAGCAAGTTTGCCGACAGCAAGATGTGTGGCTTGGTTGATACACTGGAGGGAAGGGATGCCATCCAGAGGGACATCATTGACATGCTTGTGAGGTGGGCTGAACCAAGCCAAGTGCAAGGTCTTACACCTGGGAAAGGGCAATCCTAGGCACAGGTACAGGTTGGGTGGACAAGAGATCCAGAGCAGCCCTGTGGAGAAGGA
>NW_009913113.1:0-25357 GCF_000696875.1 Nestor notabilis | reverse complement strand
CCTGTAGCTGTGCCTGGGGTTGTGCCCACCTTTTACAGAATGAAAGACGCTGGATTTTAGACAACCAGTGCTGCACCTCAAATCCTGTGTTCAGTTCTGGGCCCTTCGCTAGAAGAGAGACATTGAGGTGCTGGAGCAGGTCCAGAAAAGGGCAGCGGAGCTGGTGAAGGGTCTGGAGCACAAGTGTGATGAGGGACGGCTGAGGGAACTGGGGGTGTTTAGTCTGGAGAAGAGAAGGCTCGGGGGGGACCTTATCACTCTCTACAACTACCTGAAAGGAGGTTGTAGTGAGGTGGGGGTCTGTCTCTTCTCCCAAGTAACAAGCGACAGGACAAGAGGAAATGGCCTCAAGCTGTGCCAGGGGAGGTTTAGGCTGGCTTTTAGGGAAAATTTCTTCAGTGAAAGGGTGGTCAGACATTGGAACAGGATGGAAGGGCAGTGGTGGAATCACTGTCCCTGGAAGTGTTCAAAAGCAGTGCAGATGAGGTCCTTAGTGACATGTTTTAGTAGTGGACTTGGCAGTCCTGGCGTAACAGTTGGACTTGATCCTAAAGGTCTTTTCCAACACAGTTGATTCTATGATTCTATAAAAACCATATGGTGAATCTAAAATGGCTTGTGCTTGACTGTTGTTGGCAGCAGCTGCTTCTGTGCCAGGTTTGGTAGCATCTCTGGACGTTGTGAACCACCATTTACAGCCTGCTGACTGCCATGTTAGTCTTGATTGACACAGTTGTCATTATTAATCATCTTTCATATTGTCTGATATTCATTCCCAGAAATGTCCCTTTCCATTTCATTCCCCAGAAATTAATAGAGTAGGGAGTTTTGGAAGGGTTTTGGCTTCATTTCCAGCAATACACTTGGATATGGTACAATGTGCAAGTAGCCTTCCTGCTACTTTTTGAGAAATATGCTCGTAGCAGTGTGCATCAGTTACCGGAGATAAATTGCTGTATGATTTGCCCCTGCCTGAAGGGCTTACATATTAGTCAAGTAAGTGGATTTGCCATGAAAACATCCAGCAAATTCAACTGTTGATGGTTTTAAACTCCATGAAGCAAATCTGTGCATCTGCAGGAGGACTCTCCTGCTTTATTCACCTAGAATCAAGGTCTAAAGTTATTAAAAAGGGTCAGAAATGCATTTGACATCTGTGGCACAAACACACTCAAATCTTCATCTTGGGGGAGGGAGGGCCTTCACGTAATGGGATTTACGAAGTTTCTCTCCACTTTAAGACCTTGTTAGGTGATGTGATTGCCTTGCCACCTAGTAACAGGCCAATAACATGACTTTTGATGGCTGTCACTCAGCAAGGGAAGTGAATGAAGTTAAATGATGGTGATAAATTGCTTGCCATGTTGGCTGCAGAAGGGGTTAGAACAGGGCAATTGTCTGCCTGAAGCGATGCAGAGCAGGTGCAGTTGCACCTTCGCTCAGTAATGGGAAGTGCATTATATTAGACTTAATCTGTGCATGCATGTGAGAGTGAGTGCTCCAAGGTATTGTGGGGTTATAATCGTCATTAAATCTTAAAAAAAAAAAAAAGGAAAAAAAAAACCACTAATAGGCAGAAATACATTAATTTCCCTGGCAAGGTCAATACAGCTTCAGAGAACAGCATTGCTGTGTTAACTGGCATCAGCAAGTTCCTGGCTCTACATTTCTTCTTTTCCCCTCAATTTTTTTTCCCTTAGTTTTTCCTATGCAGAGTTCTTTTTGCCCCTTCCAGCAAATGTCCCACACCTTTTCATTATGACTTTCATTCTGTCTCACTATGGATTACTTGCTTTCTGCCATCACTCCTTGGCTGTGAGACAGTACCAAAGTTGACTTTTTCCCTGATCACATCAGGGGAGGAGGGTTATCAGGCAGTGTTGCTCAGGATGGAGTGTTGCTGCAGGGGAAAACATCTAGGAAAGGGCCTATCTCTAGGGATGTAAAGTGACCATAGTGGACCAAAGCTTACTAGGGATGGTCCATAGAAATGGTGTCACTTGGAAAGGTCCAATGTATTTCCTTTACACAAGGGAGCTATTCTTGGGACTGAAGTTTGCTCCAAGCTAAGCTTGTCCTGACCAAATCTCTCTTACTGGTAGGATTTTTGTTTGCTTCACTGCTTTCATTGCTGGGTAAGGCCAAGTGCAGATGCTTCCCCAGGTCCTTAGTTGCTGGGATGTAGCAAGTGGGGTCTTTGAGCTACATCCATACCACACTTGAAATGAGCTGGGTGAACACTCTCCTTGCCTTTGAGGGGTGTCTGTAATGCAAAGAATGTAAATGTTCATTTGTTTTCAATTCAGTTTTGAGCAGAGTTAATCTTGGGTCAAGCAAAATTATAGGGCAAGTCCTAGATTTGCAAATCTTTTTCCAGGCTTTTGTGCTGACTCCTTAGAAGTAGCCGCTCAGCTGTGTGTATTGCTGTGTAGCTACTTAAGTCTGGCTAATTTTGGTTTCATAACTAAATCCTTGTTGTTTTTTTGCATTATTAGAGTGATATTTTCAAAAGCAGCAAGCTAAAGTTAAGTTTCTAAATCTGTATTATGCAGACATGTAAGTGAAAAGTCTGGAGTAAAACCTCTCTTCTGTTGAAGCTAGTGGTGAACATTCAGTCACTCCTGTTTTTTCTGGGAGTGTTTAAGTCCCTAGGAATGGCTGGACACTGATTTATAGCATGAAACAAAAATCGCACACTCATTCCTTGCCTAAGTGTAGGACTTTCCAAAGCATTCAGTGGTACTGGGCGTGATTTAGACTTAGGTTGCCAAATCATTAAAGATTGGGCTTTTAAATGCACTTAGGTGTTTAATGACTAGACATGCAGGACTTCTGAAAACCCAGTTCTGGTTTAGAGAGTTTTCATCCAGCATCTTGCTGGTAGATGCTGTTAGAATAACTGAATGTCTATGAAGGGTGCTAAGTATTTGTTGAATTGCTGCCTTTTTGTTTTTAGAGGCCAAATGTTGCCATTTTCCCTCTAAGAGAGAGCGAACTCTGGTAGCAGCTCAGGAATGTCCTCTTGCTGAACCCAAATTCATTCAGGGAAATTTGCTAGACTTGGTTATAGAAAAAAATAAATACCTGCTTAAGTAGGATCCTTTATTAAATTTGAATTTGTAGCATGGGATAAAAAATGTCTCTCTTCATAAAGGGTATACTTTATGGATCACTTTTCTGTGATGGGAGTTGATGGAGGCTTTACACAGAGTGTATGCTTGGGAATTTAGGCTAGACACAGATGCAGCTGTGAAATTTCTGGCCAGCAGCAGAAATTTGCTCAAGTCTATCTTTCATGAAATCATTGTAGCAACATATACCTGCTTTTGTACCTCAACAATCAAATGCTTGCATAGAAAGAAGATGACAAATACATTACCACCCCCCCACCCCCCCAATGGCACTCTTGGATCAAAAGTAATCATGCTGCCATGAAAGCCATAGGTAAACAAAGGGTAACTTGATAACAAATGTTGTAACTGTACACAAAACCAAAAGGATTTTGTATGTATATGCCTTGCTAGGACCCTCACTTGCCTGCAGCTCCTCATTTACTCAGTTAATCTGAGTGCTGGTGGGTCAGATCCTGCTTCAGGGGTTTACCCTGGGGCTGTGGGGGGCAGGGACTCAAGCCTGTTCTGCAGTTAGTGTGGCATGTCTCTTGAGGTGGACCTCGTGAATACTCAGTTGGTATAGTAACACAATCAAACAGTCAAGATTTTTTAAATACTTTGGTTTCTGAATTACAAATTACAGTGATTTTTTTTAAAGCAGGTGTTGTTACGGTGTGAGAAGAGCTGGCTGGAACGACAGCATGAAATCTTCCAGAGCATGTAGACCAGCATGATTTTCCATGCATATGGATGAAAAGAGAAGAACTATTTGTGTTTTCCCCAATAGGCTTTACTGATGCCTGACATATTACCACAGGTCTTCCAGCAGAATAACAAAGAAAACAATAGTTGTCCTCTGTGGTCTCATAGACTCTCTCTAAGAGTTCTGGCTTGGTATTAACAAGTAAACAATGTTTGCTTCTGCTAGATTGCCTTATGCTACAGAGATAAAATTACCAGGAAGAGAAGGTTTTATAAATGAGTTACTGGATTTTTTTTGTTGTGGAGGGTTTTTTTTGGTCTGTTTTTTTCCCTTTCTGAAAACAACCCAAACCAAATGCTGCCAACTGAAAGGAACAAGGGGAGAAATCACTGAAGGAGGAGCTGGTTGAATATATATTTATTGCATTTGTAGGAGTACATTATTGCTGATTCAATGAAATAAGAAAATTGTTTAGGCTTGCCTGAATGAGCATTACTTTATCTAATCAACTTTTTCTAAATTGGTCTTAATGTACTTCTATAAATACATTATTGCCAAACCCCAGGTTGTGTGGGCAGCATCAATTCTACTTTACTGTGGCACTGAAATGTGCCCACCCTGTAATTCCATGTTGGAAAGCATTATACTCTTTGGTTGGTTGGTTGGATTTTGTGCTTTTGTATTTTGGTTTGTTTGGGGGTTTTTTGTTGGTTGGTTTTTGGTTTTATTCCTCCCCTTCCCCCCACCTTACCCCCCTGAAAGATTAGGACATTGGTTGGAAGGATAATGGGTCACATGGACTGAGTGGATTGGGTTATTTAATGGTAGGGTACCAACTTCTCTATAGTCAGGCTGCTGAGCTCAGGCCTGGGGTGCCATATATGTAGGGCTGATTTTGGTGACCCCCTGCATAGCCTTCTCATGTCCTTCAGGCCAAGAGGATTTGGCATCCTTGTGCCCATGAGGTTTGTGGAGTGGATGGCTTTTTCAGGGGCATGGGAAGCCAAAGTGCTTTGGCATTTAAGTACTGAGAAAACTCTGGCTTGGGACTCGATGGCTGCCAGGATTGATTTTGGGTCTTTTAGAACATATCCTCCAAAATGTGACCCAAGAGGCTGATTTCGTGAAAAAAAATAAGGATGCACTGACAGAGCTTAGAATAACCTCAGGCAAAGGAGCTATGGTGGTATATTCCTTTAGGTTGGAGAAAGGGAAGAGCCACAGCCAAACTCCGAAAGCGGTCATGTGGACTTTGCCCTGAGGAGCTGGGTTCAGGGGCTAAGTTCTCCTCCTTGTGCCAGTGGGCGAAGAAGTTTCTGGCTAAGCAAATAAAGGAGAGTTTGAGTGCAGGCTAGTGGTTTATGCCTTGCTAGCAGAGCATGCAACTTCTCCTTGCTCCTACTGGAAATTAAGTTGTCACTGTTCCCTTAAACTCATTAAGTGATTGTAATTGTGGTGTTAAGCTGAACTTATATATCTAAAGGTCTTCATGCATGGATTGTGAAAAAAGTAAGTAGCGTTACAGGGCTGGGAAGCAATAAACCACAGATTCATGCAAAAAAAAACCCCAAACTAACCAACCCCAACAACCCTTGTCAGTTTTACCTTTGATAAACAGTTAATTTAGCTCAGAACTGGCAGAATTCCCTGTAGTTTGTGTAGGGGATTTCTAGGTTACGCTGCAAGTATCAGAGTAGTATTTTGTTATCTGAAACAACTGACAAGTGTTGGGGCATGACAGCTATTGGGAAAGCAAATTCCAAAGACAACTTGAATCTGAATATATTATAGCGTAAAGGCTGCTATAGGTGTGTACTATGGCAAAACAAAAAGCAGGATTGTTGTAGTTAATGATAGTAGAGGTTCTGTTGATGTTGGCAGGTGGGATGATGCACTGGGTATGGATTCACAGGATGAAGCAGCATGCTGTGCATCTTGCAAGGACCTGTTTTGCACTGGCTGTGTCATGGCCTTTTGGAAAAACCCTTAAGCATGTAACTACACTCCCAGGGCACATTTTCGGGTTGAGTTTCATCCCCCCACCCAGATCTATCTTATACAGTTGATACTGGGTGGTTAGGAAAGTAAACTGGCATAATTGAGAGGTTCACTTCAAAAATACAATCCTGAAACAAATGTAACCGTTACAGTTTAAGTACATTTACGCTGTATTTTGAAGCATTTACGTTTGTTCGCACTGCCTTATTTAAGCAATTGTCCATTTTGACAGCACCCTGCAACTGTAAACAGGCGTGTCTTTTCTCTGTCAAACCGTGACTCTTCACTGCGTTCTTATGAAATGCACAGGACTATTACAATTACAGGACTGTGTTTTGAAGATTGGTTCAGCTAGCCAACAGGTCTTTCCAAAGGAGAGACCTCTAGCAAAAATATGAGTGCTATGAAGAGAGTCAATGAAAACAACCCAAAATCTGTTTCTCTCATCTAAGAAGGGTTTAGGAGACATTTATTTGTTCTGATGTTGGTATGGAGGTATCCTAATGAAGCAATATGGAGAAGATAAATTATTTCATATAATCTATATAAATTTATTATGTGGGGAAAGGTGTGTGTACTGACATGTATTTTTGTGATGATAACCAGGATTTTGGTTCATAACCAGGACTCTAGGAATGTGCTTTCTACCCCACCATAAGACTTCAAGGGGTTGCATCCTAGAGGTGTGTGGAAGCAATCACACTTGATGCTCAGTGTTTGGAGGGCAACCCCAGGTAAGACTGTAGGTGACAAGGTAGCTTTTCACACAACAGCTCATACTGGTTGGGGAGCTGAGACATGAGAAACCCAAAGTTAACACAAAACTAAATCTGTAACTTGGAAGTTACAGCTGAGGAGCTCATTACTATTCATTTTAGGTGTTAAAATGTCTTTGAGGTTGAGGATTAGAAGGTGAGATGCTGCAAGGTTGCAAGGTAAGGTCTCTCAAGGCCAAAGTAGCATATAGAGGTGATAGCTATTACATTAGCGGGCTTTGCAGAAAAGCAGGCTTAACAAACAAGACCGTGTTTGATCCCTGCGAGGCGATATGAGAAGTTTAATGCATAGCCTTCTGCAAAAGCAAAAACGTCATCGTTTATAACCTTTTAAGCAGCAATCTCATTGAAGGGAAATAACAGATAGCAATCTGGTTATTTATTTATTTGACATACTTTAAAAAAGATGAGAGCTAGTTTCCACATTTGTTCATCTTCAGAATGACATACAGCTCTCTGAGTAAGCCACACATAAGTTTCATAAACCCTGGCAGTATATTTTGTTTTTTTAAGAGCTATCTGGTAAATCCAGAGACTAGCAGATAATATACTCAGCTTGAAAATGATAAGCATGGAGATATGAAAGCCATTTCTTTCCGTGCTGTTGAAATGGGAAGATTAGTGGAAATGTCATGGCTTAGAATTCATGAAGCAACGTTTCCCTAATCAGCCATCAGACTAAATTGACAGAAAACAGTATATTTGTATTTATTTTTTTTATATGAGCAGTCTCTGTCTAAAAGTATGCTGAAACAGGCATTATAAATACATGTAGAAATCCTTATACATAAAGTTTTGCATTGTAAGGCTTATCTTCTAATTGTGTTATGTTTGTGATTAGTCACTATAAAACAGCTCAGCATACAACCTGGTAATACTTGCCATAACGTGCTCTGCAGGAGGGCCCTGCCAAAATGCAGTGCTGCTCGCTGCCCATTTACCTTGGTTAGGAGTATGGCCCATGTATCACTGGTGGTGCTGTGTCCTTTGGCTCTGAAAAAAGTGGGAGGTAAAGGTTTGTTTTGCTTCTAAAGAAGTCTTGGCAGTGCCTGGAAGTGGTGCCATCTGCGTGGACATCTCCATATTACTTCTATTGTTCTTGGGAGATGTATTTATGCTAGAAAATGCCAGATTTAGGAGGAATGGGGGATAGAATTTTCATAAGCATGCCCTGTACATATTAAAAAAATATACACAGACACATGTCCCCCTGCTCCTCAGCTAAAGGTTTTCCCCTCTTCAGGTCTGCACACTAATTAGAATGAGTAAATTAACAAAACCCATAACAAATTATTTAAACAAGTGGGCTTGTTTCAGTGAAGCAGGTGAGGGAGAGATCTGCTCTGCTGCAGATCTGGAGGGGCAATAACTTCTGACCAAGAGAGTGTTTGGGACAAATAAATTCTTCCCCCATTAAACCTAAGTACAGAAAATTGGTGCCTTCGGCTCTTCCCAGTATGGGACAATCTTTGTGCTTTCCTGTTCTGCAAAGGGAACAAACTGGAAAATGGTTGTGCTTACTCCTGAAGATGTTAAGTGAGCAGAGAGAGGAAGATGCTCCATGGTAAAGAGAGCTTATGAGGTAAGTAGGACATGAGGGACATAAAGCAGAAAAAGTGCAAAACCTGATGGGACAACATAGAATACCATCCAGTCAGTAACTCTGTAATGGTAACCCTATGGGCACAGTAAATGTGCCAAAAGATATTGCATGCTATTTTGAGGTTATATACCTTTTTTCGTCCAGCATGGGCAAAATTCATGTTCTCTGGGCTAGGCTGAGATTTATAGCAGTGCAGGATATTAGTACTTCCGATTACAGCGCTGTGGTGGTAGACTTCCATGCATCCCTCATACTGCTAGAAGGCTGACAGTGTGTGCTTATGTCTGCATGTGTATTAGCAAAGGCTACTAATTTCTTTTGGATGCAAACCTAAAATTAGTGTCCCTTGGATTCTTCCTAACTGAAAATGGATTTTTAAATACGTAACAATCAGATTTTTGGGGGCTTTTTTGTTTTTGATACCTGGGTCCTTTCCTGAGTCTATCATTTACATGATCATCTGTCATTAGGCACAGCGGGCAGAAGGTTAATTGTAATTGTGCAGTCACCTGGACTATTGTTTGATTTGAAGCAGAGTTTCTCTGCTGTGTCAGGTCCAACAGTATATTATTTGAAGGCGTTAGTGCCAGGTTGCTCTTTAAATCTGCCAGGGAACTGAGGAAGAAGTGATTTAAGCCTTCGATTTAGTACTCTGTTCTTGCTGTCCATTTCAGGCCATTTTACTAGTGATAGAAGAATGTGAGTGGAATTAAAATGCAGAATTTTAAATAAAATAAAATCAGAAATAACAACTGAGAAGGTGGAACCCTTCATCTTGGTAGCTTAATACCATGTATCTTTGTTGACAACTCTATATGTAAATCACTAATTATTCTAAACTATTCAGTTCCCCTCCAGGAAATCTAGACTTCAACATTAAAGGCTAGCTATAAGGAATGAAAGCCTTGCACTGATTCCCAACAGGTTTTATTAAGCTGCAGAGAAAAACCAAGGGTTTTTTGCATCATGAATAACAGTGATAGAGTGGTCAGCAATTTACCTACATCAGTGGAGATTACTGGGTTTGGGGCCATAATTGGAAGCACTTACAGCTTCAGTAATACATACTTTCTACCTTGATGGAGCAGCAAGAGAAGGAGAGCACAACTGGCTCTGCTCAGCCAAGGTCTCCTTTCATCACTTTACTAAATCTCTTATCTCTTATTACTTTTTCTTTTAAATGCTATATTCATTTTCTGTTTTCATCTTTGTAGCTTATTCTTACTGTATTTGATTCTAAACCATCTGTATGCTTCTGGTTCACACTTCTTTTCAGGGAAAAGCAAGCTGAAGGCTTCTGAATTCAGTGTTCCATAAGCAGAACATGTTCCTATATTGTCCCTGGAAGACAGCTTCATTACCTTCTGCTTCTTTCCTCAGGCTGGAAGAGGGCAGCCCTGGAAAGCAAAACTTTCTATTTAGATTTCTTCTTAAATTTAATTCTCAGAAGCAAAAGAGAGATTTCTTTTTTCTTCCTTTCATTTCTCCTTTTAAAAAAGAATTAAGACCATCCAAAAATCTTCCTGTGGATGAGTGTACAGTGATCCTGATGCCTTCTCCAGTGCTGGCCTTCTGTCTTCTTTCTCCTCTGCCTTCTATTTGTATTATTCTTGGCCACCTTTATTGAAGGAACTATTGATTAAAGGATGCAAACTGCCTTAGATCTTGCGTATCAAGCTGCTTTTTTTCCAGGTTGTTCAGTATGTGAAAAGCATCCATTTTTGCACTGCAGTGCAGTTTTACCAAAGTACCTGGTCATTCCAGCTCTCTCCTTTTTATTTTTCCTTTGCCTTGCCCTCCCATCCTGCTAAATGGACATCTTGTCAAATCCTGTTTGCACAGATTGACAGCTATAGAGGTCTTGGAGAAAAAGCCAGATCCCTGCACATACACCCTAACAAACAGAATCAAAATGTCAAAGCACACGTGAAATATATCACTGTGCTTCCCTGTCAGATTTTGCCAATATCACCTGGATAAATTGACAGAGGAACACCTGCAGCAAGTTAACCTATTTTTATTAGCACTTGTTTCACGTATTTGTATTTGGTTATGAATATAGGAACTGCTGGGGAGAAAGCTTTCAATTATTTCCTGGCAGGATGAAATGCTCCCTGTTCTTCACATCGAAAGACAGTCGGGGCTGTGAAGTCGCTTTCAAATAGCAAAGCAATTAATCCTAGAATAGTTTGGGTTGGAAGGGATCTTCAAAGGTCATCCAGTCCAACACCCCTGCAGTGAGCAAGGACATCTTCAACTAGATCAGGTTGTCCAGACCCCATCCACCTGGTCTTGAATGTCTCCAGGGATGGGGCATCTACCACCTCTCTGGGCAACCTGTGCCAGTATTTTACCACCCTCATTGTAAAGAATTTTTTCCTCACGTTCAGCCTGAATCTCTCCTTTTTTAGTTTAAAACCATTATTCCACATCCTATCGCAACAGGCCCTGCTGTAATAAAACAGTTCAAATAATGTCCCCATCTAAAGACCTACAATGGGAATCTGTATGGATAATAAAGAAAAAATAATTTCACAGCCTGTTGTTAAATTAGCAATTCTTCAGAGTGTCTGGAGTTCCTGGCAGAATTAATATGCACTCTGAAGCCTTGTACAGCCTTGGTGCATATCATTTACCCAGCAGCTGTAAGAGCAAAATGCAGAGATGAGGAGAGATCCTCGATTGCAAGGGGAATACTGGAATTATCTGCCTAGCAATCATTCAGCAGCCTTGTTCACAAATAATCAAGAAACATTTGGATTTGGATTACATCCCTCATTCTTTAAAGACAGAAGTAGCAGAAACAGTGGCTAGAAAATTATGTGTTAAGTAACACAGGGAAAAATAAAAGGCAGGGAGCAACATAGATTTGAGCAGGGAGAAGAAAGTATACAATAAAAGTGTAATAAATTTCCTTTGTACTGAATGGGAATATTTTATAGTGGTTTTCTGCAAATTGAATGCATCTACATAAATAATGTAGTGCTGTATTTAATTGCAACTATTTATTTTCAAATTTGGCTGGATGATGAGAGAATTTCTGTGTGGAATAACAAACCGTGTGTTTTAGTGACTTGTGCAACTGTAAAAAATAAAATAAACTGCAAATGGTACTTGGGCTAAGTATGAGAGCCTCCGAAGTTCCTAGCTTCCTTTAGCACATTTGAAAAGAGACCTACAATCAGGATTACATCCATATGGAATGAATACGGGGGAGGCCAGGAGATGACAGGGAAGAAAATATTACCAGCCTCTACTTGAGCTGGGAAACTCCCATTTGGTTTTTCAGTGCAAAGAATCCCACTTTAAATAAAAGAATAAATACTGGGCTTTTTGTATTTGCCTTCTACTGGTTGATCTGCTGGTGTTTGTATTTTCAGGCTTTCTTCTCAAGAAGGCTAGAAAATTCTTTCCTTTTTTTTTTTTTCATGACAAAACTGATTCTTAAGCTGCTGAGAGGACAAGCAGCATCTTCCTGTTCCACCCTTGCCTGCTGGATATCCCAGTATGGATGCCACAATCCTTGACAAGACTTTGAAAACAAGAGGTAGAAGAGGAGCTATGGGATGGCAAACTGTTTTGGGTGGTTGTGTATGAGGCATAAGATGAGCAGGCTGCAGTCTTTTCTTGCAAGACCAAGCCCAGGGTGCAATGCCTTTCTCCCCTCCTGTTTTCCTGTCTTCCCCTGAACAAATCAAACATGAATGATTTCTGTAAAGCAGAAGTGTTGTTTTTTTTCCCCAGACTGCCTTAGGAAGACTGTTCAAGTTGATGAGATGCAAGGGTGCAGAGATGCAGTGGAAATTACAAATAAAGATAGTGCTGGGTTTCCAGGGTAAATAGGCTTGTGTAGGCGATGCTTATTTCTTTGATGTAGCTGGAGAGCCAGCTAAGCTACATGTGAGCAACAGTATCCCTTTATTATAGTATGAGAATTAAATCTTTATAAATCAAGCTTCAGCAGCTCAAAACCTTGAATAAAAAGCCTGTGAAAATGGCCAGCATCACTGCTGCAGTGTGCTTTGGACTAGCGCTTTCTGGTATGGGAAAATTGATTTGGTGGGAAGGAGGCTGTCGTGAGGCTTCGTGTAGCAAGAGGGAAGGCAGTGTTTGCTTTGCTTTACTTTTTGCTTCACATCTGAATTTCTGGAGCAGTTGCATATGTCAAACAGCCATTTTTGGGGCAAGAACAAAGCCCGTGAGAAGAGGCAGTGGGCAAGGATGCTAGCAGGGTATCTCCCTCCCAAGAGTAAGATGCTTTTTTCTCAGAAAAGTCATGTTTATAGTCTGACAAAATATCTTCTTGTGATATAATTGTTTGGGTTTGTGGGTTTTTTGTTTGGTTGGTTGGTTTGGTTTGGTTTGGTTTGGTTTTTTTTTTTTCTGGGGTTTTGGTGGTTTTCTCTCTGGTCTGGAGTCACAGCAATTCTAGCTCTAGCAAGGACAATCCAGTTCCAGCATCCAAAAGCTGTGAGGCCACGCACTCCAACAGTATTGAGACTGGCTCCAAAATCAGGAGTTTTAAAGTGTCAAGTTGTATTGATTTATCTTGGGTTTGCGCATGTTTGTTGATATGCAGCAAGTTTTCCTGCAGGAATGGGAGAAATCATTGTATCTGTATGTGATGGGATAACCACTTGCTGTTTCTGCACTTCTGTGTGTGTGTAGCTTGCTTAGCTTTCCTCATTAAATTTCTCAGGGTATTAATACTCGTCACATCCTTGTTCTACCCACCCTTTGATTTATTGCCTCCTAACTAAAGTCAAAATATCTCATGATATGTGTATTGGCTGAGAATTTAGCTCAGTGAGAGCTGCATCTGTAACTCTAGCCATTGTGCTCCAATGAGAAAAGCCATGAGCTTCTGTGGAAGGAGGCATGACTGAAGGGAGATATTACCCAAGAGGCATGCTCGCATTTCCGTCTGTGTCCCTCAAACCACCAGCCTGCTGCAGAATTTTGCTTAGCAGTGCCTGTATCTTAAATTTTCAAAATAAACCCCACTTCCCTGGAGTCACTTTCATATGCATAAACCCATTTAGCACACTTAGTCCAGGCAACTCTAGATAAATCCTTCCTATCTTTTTTTGGTCGGAAGGACTGTGAAAGATCCATCTCTGTCACCCTGTGATGGAATTTGAATAGATGTGTCTGGAGTGACATATGTTCAGCCATAAATTACAGAGGAACCATTTTAAAATAAATTGTCTGCAGCCAGTCCTACCACATTTACCTCCTGAGGCAGCTGATCGTAAAGCTAGGAGCAAACAAGTCTTCAAACATTGAGGTAGGGTTTGAAAGGATCCTTTTGCGTAGGAGTCAGCATCACCGTAGGTTGGTGGGATGCTGCTTATTTTGGAGCAGAATAGTCAGCGGAGGAAAGGCTGATTTTATACCACTTAGAAATCTTGTCCACACAAATGAAGTTTCACAAGGTAGAACCAACTAGAAGGAAATATTTTAAGCGGTTTTACTTCTCTTTACTGCCTGCATATATACAATCTATTAGTTCAGGATAAAACCTTGAAATGTTGGTCGAGTAAACACACATGACATAAATTATCACAATAAATCCTCCCAGATGTCATATTTGTTAACCACGATGGGTTGCAATTGTCCAAACCACAGCATAATTACAAAATCTTTGTTTCTTCACTGGCTGGCCTCCAGATCCCTATGGCGGACTGAACCAGAAGACTAAAACCCTTTTATTGTAGAATTGTGCCAGCAAACAGGCAGCTTTGAAGAACACTGTTTTGCAAGAGATTTTGCCAACATGTCTTTGCATTACTGTCCATAATACCTGTGCACAGATAGATGTAAGTGGGCTTTGTCTGCATCGTTTTCAGGTTTGATACCACCATCACCCTGTTGCCATTAGGGATGATGATTGTTATTGCTATTCAGTCAATGCTTCTATTGAACTTGAGGGAGTTCTGCAGCTTGTCCATCAATCCTCCCTTCACTTAGAGTGCAATGCAGCTTGAATGTTTAAGTTGCCATTCGTGCAACAAAGGATAACCTGGGGTATGCGTCTACGTGTACAGAAACCTCCAAAGCAGACTCTTGTGTCTCTTGGATTACACATGGAGTCAGGCATCTCAAGTTATGTTTATGAGCGTGAAGAAACAAATGTGTCTCTGCTGCCTTCTATATCTTAAATCGTATTTTTCCCTTACGAGCAGCATTGTAAATCATTGTTTCCTCTCTTTATGAGAATAAAATTATTTCAGTTTGTCTTGATTTATGAGAAAAAAAAAACAAAACAGTAATTTGAGCATAATTTAAGTGCATCTTTTCCCCATACTTTGGAGTACAAAGTAAAGATGCATATAGATGTTTTATAGGTAGAGATTGAGAGATTTACGGAGATAGATATTTTATAGCTATAATAGGCAGAGAGGCTGACCAACAGGATGTGGTCTGCCTTTTCTTACTGTAAGCCAGATAGTTGAGGCTCAGTGAGACCAAACTGGATCTGTCTCATGTAAGCAGAGAGCAAGGAGAACCACAGGTGCCACTTAGGCAGAGAGCTGAAGGAGCCCTTGTACATGCTTGCAAGAACATGCAGCTGCTGGTCATAGAAATTTTGAGTTTGCTAGGAAATGATACTCCATCTCAAGCAGTGCTTTCTCTAGAAATGGTCCAGTTTCCCCCAGGGTTTTTTTGGATAGGCAAGTTTTGGGGAAAAAAACCAAAACAAACCAAACAAAAAACCAAAGCACTTTGAGCTAGCTCCACTGTTGACACAGCTGGTGAGATCATACTTGCATGGTGCTGAGTGATTTTGAGAAATCTTCTGTTTCCCCTAGAAACATTTATTTTCCATAGCTTGCTTTCCTTCTGCAAAATCAAACCCAAATGATAGCATGGGTTTGCATATATGCCAGGATAAATCTCTTTCTCTGCTCCTCCATCACACTACTGAGAGTTTAGGCTTGACTCAGGTTTTGCCTCATTGATTGCTTCAAAATCTTCTTTAGACCAGACTAGGGATGTGCAGAAATATAGCCCATTAAGACGTTAATGTAAGCATGAGCATTTTCAAATGCATTGTGTTCCAAGTATTTTTATGGCTTGCAAATGTAGCTGACTTGGGAATTTGATTAATTTTTCAGAATGATGCCATGTGATGAAGTTTTATACCATTTAGAAGAAACACATTAATGTCATTAGTGGCAGTTAATTCTTAGTTTTCCAACAACTGTGGTCATGTCATAAATTGCCATGTGACAATTTAGTGAGTCACGTGGTAGAAAAAGTGGTATTTCAAAGGGAGGAACTGAAAGTACTAATTTATTTCTATTCTAGTTTTCAAGGTTGTTTTGGTATTCAGAGCTAGAGCTGATTTCAATGCGTAGTGGAGGTAATTCAGCATGAGTTAGTGTAGGGTTGGACAGAACAGCACCAAAAGACACAGTTTTCTTAGAACAAAAAAAAAAAAAGCTTGAGAATATTTCCCACTTGAGATGCATGAATCAGCTTATGTCCAAGGTAAGGGCCCAGTCTCTTTATTCAAGGTGCAAAGACACCCTACCTATCCAGCAAGTTCCAGGAACCCATTTAAAAGAACCTTTAGCAGGTCTTGGGCTGCAGCATGGGGTGCTGGAGTTGCCAAAGGACACTGGCAAGTCCAGTGAATTCAAGCAAACTGGCAGCTTTGAATTACGGTGTTTTCTTAGTGGGTTTTTATTTAATTCCCTTCAAATCCCCATGGTGTGCTGCTGGAAGCAACATAGCACCATTGCAGATAGACACCAACCCTAAAGGAAGTATCATCAGGGCATTTTACACATTTGTCTATGGTTTTATAGCTTTGGCAGCAATTTCAGTGTTGGCCTGCAGTTCAAGGAGAACTGTTAGGGAAGGCAGAATTAGCTCTTGGGAACCTGCTTGTAAATTCTGCAGGAGGATGCTCAATAGTGGGTTGCTGTAGTTCTTGAAATACTTTCTAGAAGGGCATGGCAATCATCTGTTTATATTGTTTGGAAGATATGAAGGCAGTCTGCTATGGTTTTTGGTTTGTTTTTTCATGTAAGTAAAAGCGTGTATCAAGAGCACAAGCTGGAGCTTGGAGCTGCTCAGTAGTGTAATTGATTCGACATTGTAAAGATTTGTACCTCTTTAGGTTTTGGATGCATCTAACAGGCAGCAGCCCCCTCTTCTCACTGCAAACACTTCAAGGCATGGCAACTCCAGAGATGAGAACAGGGGGTTGTTTGTTTGTAGATTGTTTTTGCTCACATCTTTCAACTCTTGAGCCACATTCCCTGTGCCAGAGTAATGTGCTAATGAAGGCAGAGTTGATGAGCTACAGAGCTGCTTGCTTTCCTTTCTACTGAGCACACATGCAAGCACCATGTCTTGCTTGTATTTCCGCCAAGAGCCTGCTCGATGTGGATTATGGGTATGGCATGGGACAGAGTTTTATGCTGCAGTTGCTTCTAGAAGCTGTGGTAATTTGAGCTGTGTCCCCCTGACCGAAGTTGTTTGCAGTCTGACAAGGCAAATGTGACTAAAGGATGGGAAGGAGAAGCAGAGGGGTTTTGCAGTTTGGGGAGGTAACCTGTTTCAGCTGGATAACCTGTGCTGTCTAGATTTGGCATACTTATCCTCATTATTTTTTTTGTTAGATTTTGTCCGTTAGCTTTATTTATGGATTAGTGGCACTGCCTTATGAGTTATGCTTGTAGTTTCTCATTACTGTGGAGACTAATTTGGTGCTCTGCAAGGGAGACTGTAATTCCTGTTTGAGCTTTATTTTCTGTGATACATGAAAGGTCACTTTGCTGATCCTAAGCACTTAAGTACTCTAAGCTTACCTTCCCAGCATCATGAGAGTGTAAAGGGAGTAATATGTTGGACCTTTTTCACAATTCCTGGGGTTTCAACACTTACAGGGTCATGCTTCCTAGCTTTTTTGTCTCCAGGGACAAAACTGGAGTTCCCACTAAATATTAATTGCATTAATTTACCTGTATGGCCATGTACGTGCCTGTGATATGGAGAGACTTGAAGGTGGTCCTTGTTTCCAGCACTTGGTGCCCTGGGTTGCTGTGCAGCAAAGGCACAGGGCAGCTGGAGAGGAGAGAAGCTCTGCCCACTGAATGAGGCTCAGGGATGGTTACAGGGATGCATCTGTGAATCATTTGATGTTAAGGCTTGCAGAAAATAATCTGTCAAGTAGTCCCAGCTGTTTGATTGTTACTCTGCCTGCTTTCCCCCACCTCACCCCCTCCACTGGTGTTCACTGTCTCTGGTACTGATGTAGCACATAAAAGTTCAGCACATCATTTGAAGAGGATGGTTTTCATTGTAAGAGTACAGGTGATCCCCGCTCCATCCATCCGCATTTAAAGAGCCAGCTTCTATCAGCACAGCTCTTGTGGGCTTCTGTCTGCAAAGTGCAAAGCCAGTTTCTAATCTGGTCGCTGCCAGTTTAAGGGATCAATTCACACCATTGCTGTCCCAGGAGGTTCTTGCTGCCATCGTTCATAGCAGCCATCTCTCACTGGCCCATCCTGAAGTGGGCAAGCAAAAGGCTGCACAGACATTAATGCTCTGTGCCCACAACATTTTGTGATTGCTACTAAGAATAAAAAGAGTGAAATTAATTTGCTAATAATGGATGTGCTACTAATAGAAACACATCCCGTTTGTACCTAACGCCAGCAGTGTTTTGTTGCATATTTGATGTGTCTAAAAATACTCTCTTTTTATTTTTTTTCTAGCAACCAATTTCATTTAAAGTCTATTTTCACACATCAGTGGCTGTTAATCAGTTAAGGAGTTATCAGTTTTAATATTAGGAAGAAAGAAGCAGATCTCATCAACATCTTAAAACTTAATTTCATTTCTTTTTAGCTGGCTTGCAGCAGATTATGGGGAGTCTTAGGCTCATCTTATTTCTCCTCCTTTTTTTCCCACCTTGAAAACAGATAGTACCATTATGTGTGTGACTGTACTGTGCTAGTTCTACATATCCTTTCAAGAGCTGTTGAATTAGAAATACTGAGATAAAAATATAGGAAGACTAGAATAAGATTCAATTAGAAATTAAACCCAAGCCACCCATGTAATTTTAAATAAAGTCATGGATACTTTATGAAGAGATTGTAAGGTTTACTGTCAGAAGAGGAATGGTGAGGTAAAGACCCAGAGCACATACCAAACCCAAGGTACGTGCAAGGTAAGCTTTTTGTGGCCCTGTTATACTCTGAATCCAATTTCCAAAATACCTGAGATATTGCTGCCAGTGGCAGAAAAATGACATGGTACCAGTCCCTGTTTTTGGCTGTTGAGCTCCGACAAGACTGATTGTGCCCATCTGACTACCATGATACCTGCTCTGCAGTGTGGAGGCATAAGATTTTCCTGGATCAGCTTCCATCTAACAGTATCCATTTCATCACGGCATCCCTGATTATTAAAAGATCGCTGTCTGTCCTCTCCCTTGTGTCATGTACAAAGCAAACATAGGAAAGGGTACAGAGAGAAGTGTTTCAATAGATACTAGTTATGTCTGAAACACCCTTACAGCTACAGCTGCTTCTGCTCCTGAGCATGGTAGCACAAGTGTGTTTCCCATCAGGAGTGGTGCCCAAGCCTCTGGTCATGAGAGGGTGGATGACTATGCTGGGGGAACCCTGCAAATCCCACTCTGTCCTCCCCATAGTATCTCCTGTGGGAGTGTGGATGCTGTTTTATTTCCTGTTCTTCCTTTTTTAGCATATTCTGTCTCCTGTCCCTGACTTCTTCCTTTCTATCCTATATCTACACAAGAGTTTTTCACTTAGATACGACAGCACATTACTTTGCTGGCTGGTTTTTATGAGGACTCCTTTTGAAATCTTCAGTGTAATTTGATGTTCTTGAATGTTCCTTCTTATACGTTTTGGATAGAGAAGGGACTTTCCTGATGCATGGGAGCCTGTGGATTATACAGAAATTGGTCCAGCTCTTTCACGTCCCTTATTAAAACATGGGTTATTAGTGTTGTACATCTGTTGGCTCTGTACTTATTCATAAAAACCAAACACTCCCTTTGAGCTGAGCTACGTATCATACCATCATTAACAAGCTGAAAATCTGTCAAGGAAAACTGACTTATTTTGCATTTGCTGCTTTGCACAGAATAGAAACATGGTAAACTCTTGTCCTGTAATGATTTTCTGTCTGTCTTGATGGGACATAATGAGGTAAATTCGAGTCATTTTTTGAAGGCTAATTACATCAAGTACATGCTAGACGTGGGCTGCCCTCATTAATGTTGCGCATTTTTGTGCTTTCATTTCCCCATGCCTATTGTCTGCAGGTGCAAGTGAGTTTGATTTGGCTTTGAAATACAAATTATAGGGTATAGAGAAGCAGTTTGGTGGTCTCCTCTCCCAGAAGACTCTCCAGAGATTGTATAACAAGTCCTTGCTGTAGAAAGGGCAGCATTTGAAGGTGTCTGTGAAGTAAATAAAAGAACTTAGCTCTATGCTAGAAACTGAGGAATGTGCCATAAAGCATGAGGGCAGCTCGTGGCAAGTCTGCTAACAGCCATCAAGAATAAATTCAGCCCTAGGTCTGTTCACTGATCCTGGTGTATGGACACAAAGCAGATGACTGCATCCTGCGGATCTCAGAGTCTAGATATGCAGCACTATTTGGATGATCAGCAATTTTGGAAATTGCAGGGTTTTACAGGGCTTTTTAAGCCTGTAAATCCCTCCAGTTCTACTAGTTTCTCCGCCTGTCTTGTGGGAAGAAAAGGGAGTCTGGGGAAAGTGTGGGAGGCTGCCTGGATGGGGAGATCAGCACGGATAATGGAAATGAGCATCCCATGGAGAGATGGAGAGGCTGCATATGCATGATGGAGATCTGGCAGCCTGTGGTGGGCTTGTGAACTACTTCAGTGTTGCATCGCATTCAATGGGAGTGCTTCATATTTTGAGCGTGTCTGTGGAGTTGAAGTCTGGGGAAAGTCAATTGGATGTTCTTGGATCACACCCCTTTTGATTCATGAGTGTTCTTGATCGACAGACTTACTGGTTGGCTCCAGGAGTTAGGAGTTGATGTGCAAATGTCTCACCTTTGGTGAAGCTAGTGGCATAAAAGGGAAGATGTCGAGAGTGTTCTCTGGTACCGCAGGAAGCACATTCAACTTTAGAGGCAGTTGTCTTAGTTGGTCCACCAGAGGAAAAGGGATCTCTAGTAATAAGCTGCATTTTATCTGTCATTACTGGCTGAATTTTAGCACATGATCTTCATACTGTTTTTGTCTGGGACGTTCCTGATGGGATAATATTAATGCTTTTCTTGTGAGCTCATTTTATTTGCAAACTAATTACAACTGGGGAAGTTTGAATGCAGATGGAGAGGCTCTGGGATTTCCAGGTAACTTCTGTAAGTCTGACAGCAAACCTGGGCATCATTGATATCATACTGGGCAGAATCATTTTAAAGCATCTCTGAAGGAAAAAGAAAGTAGCAGTGTTCTGGAGCTGCTTTAACATACCTCCATGTCTCAGCTTTTTGAGACAAACACAAAATCAGGTTTTCCTCCTTTTGCTATCAGTGGGTTTGTAATTCTACATACAACGGTGTGATTACAGGGCCAGCTGCTTTTGTGCTAAAGCTCTGGTGGATACATGCAAACCTATGGTTGTCACTGCTTCTGGCTGAGTGTGCACACACAGGTGAAGTGCAGAGTGCTGTGCTTAGGTGAAAGAGCACATTTTTCAGGAGGCTGGAAACAAGATATTACTGTATTCACTTCAGATTGTTTAAAAAAGAAAAAATAAATAATGCTAAGCTACCCTAATCCATATATTTGTAAGAATAAAACCAGCTCTTGTATCAAGTCTTTGTGCCATGTCATGCATATATATTGGAGCTGGAAGGAATATCTTGTATGGCAAGCATGCCTGGTTCAGGCTATACCCAGAGCAGGCTGTCTTGTATGGAGCACTTTAAAATTCATCATAGGTTTGCAGAGGAAAAGACCCTAGGGAAGTAACCTTATCACAGCGTCTTAAAGCTGTCAATCTTGAGGTCCCTCCACCACTGTGTTGCTATTTGTTTGCCAAGACATTGATTTCTGGGTGTAGAACATCTTAAACAAAAAACATGAGATGTATTTTACCTGGTTTTCTAAGACTGAATGAAAAAATCCCCAAACACAATAATGTGTTCTAAAGCAGAGCCCGAATGATGTTACCTCTAATGCATTCAACAAGGAAAATAAATGCCCAGCAAAGGCAGATGCTAGGGAAAAAAAAAAATTGACAGCTTCACATTCTCTTTTCATGCAGGTATTTAAGTATTCATGCAGGTATTTAAAGATTCACTGACTGCTAGTGTCCTAGACTGCTTTAAAACATGCAAACCAAATAGTTTGCAAGTGTTCATCTGTTTTCTAGCTGAACATACATTTTGTTGGGGCTGGGGTTTTTTTTGGTTGTTTGTTTTGTTTTATTTTTTTTAAGGAAATGTGAAGAGACTAATTTTATGATGGGAGAGCTTAGCCTGTGGTTCTTCTTTTCACAGTATGCAGACCTGGGTTCTTCAAAGCTTCACCCCACAGTCCATCCTGCAGCAAATGTCCCCCTCACAGCTACACGCTTGATGAAGCATCCACATCTTGCCTGTGTGAAGAACACTATTTTAGGAAGGAATCAGATCCACCTACCATGGCCTGTACAAGTAAGCATGTGCTTATAGGGTTATTCTTAATCCTTTTGATCTGTTCCTGTACTGTGACCGGACATTATGATCCTAATGAATGTGCTTTTACAGGCTCCGGGCTGGAGTCTGATTAGTCTTGACACACTTTTAATGTCTGTTTTTTTCCACCATACCTCTGGTTACACAAGAATAAACTTCCCAAAGCCTTTTGCATTAAACCCAGGAGGTGTTTTTTGTAATGAATGGATGCTCCATCTCGCACCATCCACTTACAGGCAGACTCAGCCAGCAGCATGGCATTCAGATACCCACATCAGTGTGTGCATGGGTACCGGTGTGGGGGACGCACATCTAGGAAATGATGAGTAGAGCTTGTCAGCGCTAGACAAGGATAGAGTCTACATGTTCCTGCTTCATATCTTCTCTTAGCTCTTTTTCAATAAGCAAGCAGAGAGAGACCCCTACCTATCCAAACCACTTGGAGACGGTCATTCTTCAGGGTAGCCTCAAATCACTGTGATGGAAACTGCTTCTCCAAACCTGCAGCAAAAATGTAGAGCTTATCCCCTTGGTGTAAGGGGAGGGTAGATAACAAGCAGATTGGGGTATTGGGAGTCCAAGGTGGAGTCTGTGGAATCAGAATCACTAATTTTGCCCTTTTTCTGCCATCTGTGAGCTGTCCTTTCAGATGTACCTTGAAAGTTTCTTGTTCAGTTTATGTTTCATATACTTGGGGCCACAGTGTGCATGCCTCCAGCTAGTCTCACTGACTGCAGACCACAGGTTTTTGCTGTGTCTCTCATGCTCCAAATGAAAATTTTTGTGGTGCAAAAGTGTTTAAAAGGGGCAAAAGAGGAGCTGAACTACTGGGGCAGGAGCAGGTAGAGCTTCCAAGGAACTTAAACAATACAGGAAAAAGTAAGTGTATGAGTCCATGCACGCTTGGAGCTACTGGGACACAGTGCAGAGGTGACTTCCATACTGTTTCCTTGCATCATGTGGGCATGGATTTTTGTGCCTTCATCAAAAGCATGGTTTATTGTGCCTTCATCCCAGTGAATACAGCTGTCCTTGCTAGCTTCCCAAGTTTACACTTCAAAAAGAGAAAGAAAGTCTGTTCCTATTGGAGAGATGCAAAGGAAATTGCCCTCGGCAGGTCTCTGCTTGCCTGAAGGAGGCACTTGGAATAGAATCAGGGCCCTTGAACTCCACGTTTGCTTTTCACCAGCCAAAGGAGCATAAAGCATGTGCCTGTTGGAAGGTGTGCTGCAGGGAAGGAGAAGGCAGCCTTAGGCAGCTACCAGTAGCTGGTGCTGTCAAGTCAAAGTGGTCTGGGGGGATGAATCATGTAAGCACTTCTCAGTTTATTAAATAGGTATGCCGGTGTCTTTTGGAGCAGGAGCTAGGGTGGGTTACAGCATGAAAAACTTTGATATCAGGGTTTCTTGATGTCCATTTTGCCCCTTGGCTTGACTTAGGTAACATAGAGACGATTAGGTCCAGCATGGTACTAGGAAATGGGAAGGGAAAGGAGTACTCTAAGCTCTGGAAACACACATAAAATTGGCTTTTCTTTGCAGGCAGAACCAAAGCTAGGGACTGACACAAGTATGCCAGGCTGTCAGTGTCAGCAGTACCTCCTGCCCACCATCGATGGTGTTGCTTTCTGTCCCTCCTCAGGATGGAGGGGTATGCATCCAGCCTGTCATGCTGGTGAAGCATCACAGGGAAGGTGCTGCGGTCCCCAAGGAAGAGGTTTATGGATGCCTGTGAACTGATTGTAGGGCAGGATTTTCAGAGAGGCACAAACAAGCTTGGTGACCAGCTCATATTAAAAAGTAGCAAAACTTGAGTACCTGTCACCTGCAGGTTTCTGGTGCAGTTTGAATCCTCTAGGTAAAGGCTGTAATTTCTGATTTAGCAAATATTATGGGATTTTCTCTTTATGTTTGTTTGGGCTTTTTATTTTTCTTCCCTTTTTTTTTTTTTGTTTGTTTGTTTGCTTGTTTGTTTTGTTTTATTTTAATTGGTGGGGAGGTTTTAATGTGTTGGTCATTTTGTTTTGGTTTGTGGGTTGGTTTTTGTTTGTTTGTTTTGAAAGCTTACCATAAGCTAGTTTAAAGCACAGGCATGGTGCCTGAAGCTGTATTAGGATATGGCTTGGCAGGGTATTGAGTGCTTCTGGGGCAGATCAGAGGTTTAATGCTGACCAAGGCACTGCTCAGCTTCTGTTGCCCACTGCAAACCCCAACTGCAGCAGTTGAGGATGTTGCAGCATCTCTGCTGGCATTCATGCTTACTACCCCAAAAGCAGAGTGGATCATCTGAGCTTTCTTCATGTGCTTCAGTCACCCTCGCTTGCCCTATGGATCCTTCCTTCAGATTTTGACCTAATCCAGCTGAATTTGTGCTGAAGGTGATGAGGAGAGCCCATGTGCTACCACAGCTCAGCTGCAGGGGTAGTAAATTTTGACAGAGACAGTGAAGAAAAGGTAGTGACACTAAGGTTTTAAGATAATCCAATTAGATCTGAAAAGGAACATCTCCTTGTGAACTGAAACACAAGCAAGACAGACTTAAGTCATGACTGGTAGGAAAATATTGCAAGGATTTGGTATGTTTATAGTATTTATTACCACAGAATTTAATAATATTTGTAGCTTTCCCTCAACTTGAAATCTAGTTAATTTTAGAGAATACATCAATGTCCATTTTCAAGTCTATACCTGCAGAGTCCCCTTGCCAGTTGCTATAGCTATGAAATCGTATTTTCCTTATTTAAAGCAAATGCTTTTCAGTCCCAAGCTGCATGAGTCTCCCCACCAGCAGCAGCATCACTGAAGAAAACTAACTGCTACACCGTTAACTGCCCAGTTAAGTACACTGGAGGGAAATAAAATAGATTTAATTTAATTTTTCTAGTTCCATATGCATGTTTTATAAGTAATGATTGCTGATTTTGAAATTAATAGTGCGCTGATGCAGTCTGAAATATTTATTGACCTTATAATATATATTGACCTTGATTGTAGCTAAGTAATCCTGGCTTCAGTTCCTTGAACAGCATCTTTTTGAAATTAAAGCATAGTTACACCCTGTGTTTTCCCCATCCCATCTCAGAGAAGTAACCCTATGGCTGTTCAGAGCATACTGGGGAAATATTTTTAATAATGTCATTTTAATAATGACACATGGGACAAACTGAAGATTTTATACTATTTAGTGTAATGTCCTACTCACAAGAAGTTTACTGTTAACTTTATTTTGAGTGTGTACATATGTATCTTTGTATCTGGAGGGTAATTTCTCTCTCAGGTTATGTTTTTTAAATATGTACATCAGCAAACAACAGGTTTGGTGTCCATCAAGAAAAATATCAATGCTTGTTTTCAAAAAAGAAAAAAGTGTTTGCCTCTAGTCAGTAAATGGTGATGCAGAAGGGATGGATCTTACCTGTTTAGAGTTTCAATTAGGGTATATATATAGGTATGTA
>NW_009913112.1:0-9105 GCF_000696875.1 Nestor notabilis | reverse complement strand
TATATAAAAATATATGAGAAAAATAATTATATTCAAAGATTTGTATACTAAACAATTCAAGATTTAATTCAATTATCAGCTGCTTATGAGGAACAACTTTTACCAAAAAAGTTTTAGTGGAAATTATTTGGCAAATATATTTGTTTCATCAATGTAAGACAGCTGCAGTTCAGCAAAAAAGAAAAGCTGGTTATACTTTTGACATTTTTGATCTCGAGCTCCTTCATGATTTTCCTTTCTGGTATTCGAAGTTCAGCTAAAGCCTTCATCTATTAATAGAGATACACTAAAAAATATATGTATTTCAGGAATTTGCATTTCAAACCCCTGGAAGAAAGATGGAAAGCCAATATATAGATTTATGTAATGCACATTGAGTAGCAAATCACCCTCTACACTGTCACAACACATTTAATTTACACATCAAAGATTTGTCCTTAATCTGTTAATCTTTTTAGCTTCTTTACAGTCAATATCAAGGGATAGGTATGGAGATGTGAACATTTTTTTAGTATAAATTAGTATCTGCAGTAGGATAGGTGTTTCTTGGGGGGAATTACCTTACAGTGAAGCAACTACCTTCTAGACAGGTTAAGTCAGGCAAGACAAATCCTTATAGATCCTTATAGACTATAGAAAAGATAAAGGAGAATCCTTATCGCAGAAAAAGGGACTAATTGTACATTAGAAAGGAAGAATATAAAACACGAGACATTGCAACTAAAATAGCATGATGTAAACAAGTATGTTCTGTTGAACTATGAAGAATGTACAACTGCTGTTAATTAACATCCCTTTAGGTGACACACTATTTTTTTACTGTATAGTATGCATCTAGTGCTACTGTGGTGACAACAAACCTCTGAAACTGGTTTCGCTCTTGCTGAAATGGTGTCAGTGTTGATTTCACTAGACATTGCTGAAACCAGGCATATGACAGTGGTGAGGCTGCTGTAGCAGTATGCCCCCATCTGGTGCTGCTCGTTCATTTGTGGGCAAGTGAATTCCTCATCTCTTACCCATGCTCCTTGTTACCATTTTTTCTGGTGTGATGACAAGAGAGAGGGAAGTTCATAGTAAGACAGATAAAGCATATAGGTACCATATAATTTAGTGCAAATTGTCAGTGAATAGGAATCTTTCTGATACAAGCTCAGTATACTGAAAAAAAAATCCATATTTCTTTTTAAGAATACAACATTTAATGCCAATAGAAATTAGACAGTTAAAGAAAAATTAAATATGCTTTAACATTCTAGATGTTACAGTCTTCAGGCTACCAAATATGGAATACACTTGGCCAAGCAGCACATATTACAGACCCATTTTGGATCCGCTGCAACATCCAAAACATCCAGACTGGACATGGATGGGTAGATATGACTTGGCCACTAGGCAAGAATGAAACCCTTACAGAGTGACTCCTGGAGGCAAGGAAGACATATATAAAGAGCAAGTGCTAGAAACTTGCAGGTTAGCAGTTGGATCCTGCCTATGAGTCTCTTTTTCTAGTGCTTTTCTTAAGAGAATCACGAGAGAAAATGGACAGGGAAAATATGTAGAAGCAAGTATGTCTTCCTTTACACTGTGTGTCTTCAATCTGAGATCTTTATAGCTGCAGTGAAATGGGAAAGGCAGACAGGAGATTGTCCACTTCGTTGTCTTTCTCCATGTATGGTACTTCTTTGTGAAATGTATCTTACTGTTTTTTTTTCTTTTTCTGAAAAAAAAAATGTATGGTTCAATGATCTGTTTCCATACACATCCTGGGTTCAGCTACAGCAGTCATTTTTTCTCCTTCTTAGTAGCTGGTGCAGGGCTGTGTTTTTGACTTTCAGTCTGGGAACAATGCTGATAACACCGATGGTTTTAGTTGTTGCTAAGTAATGTTTACTCTGACCAAGGACTTTCTCAGTCTCATGCTCTGCCAGGGAGGAGGGGAAGCCGGGAGGAAGCAGAGACAGGACACCTGACCCAAACTGGCCAAAGGGCTATTCCATACCACAGCACATCATGCCCAGTAGATAAACTGGGGGGAGTTACCCGGAAGGCCCAGATCACTGCTCAGGTCAGGCTGGGTATCTGTCAGCATGTGGTAGAACGATTGTATCATCTCCCCTTGTCATTTCCCTTATTATTATTATTATTATTATTGGTGGTAGCAGTAGTGGTTTTGTACTATACCTTAGTTACTGGACTACTCTTATCTCAACCTGTGGGAGTTACATTCCTCCAATTCTCTTCCCCATCCCTCCAGGAACGGGGGGAGGAAATAAGAAGGAAGGGGAGTGAGCAAGCGGCTGCATGGTTCTGAGTTACCAGCTGGGCTAAAACCGCAACAATAGAGTAACTGTCACATGTTTGTGTCTCTTATTTTGGAAAGTATATTTTCAGATTTAAAGTCTGTGATGTCTCTTTCATTTTGAGATTATTTTTTTTTTAGCAAAACAAACAAGGCTTACCTAAAAATAGTATCATGTTAGTATTAGTGCAGAAAGTACTGTGTATTTTTTCTTGAAACATTATACCAAAAGAACTACTTATTCTTTACATAAAAGAACAGACTTTTCTCTACTGTCAACTCATTTATATTTTTGTGGTGAAAAAAGGTTATAAATGATAAATGTTTAATCAAGTATGGATACAGAGCCTAAATTGTAATTCCACTAACAGAAGACAGAAGGTTGATAATAGCTTTGAAGTGCAACACTTCCTGCCCACACACAGTAATGACCTGTAGGGGATAAATGTGCCAAAAGGGAAATTCAGGCACTGTTTGATTTACAATCTGATTTTTAATGATGGGACAAAGAAATAGCAACAGAATGCACTTGTAAATCCTTCTATTTTTCAGACTCAGCTCTCAAAAGGAGAATATGAACAGATAATTTAAAGTTGCTTGTGTCAAATGAAGAGTAGCTGTGTAGGCTGTGATTTTACAACTGAACCGAACTCTATTTAATGCACTACCTGCAGGTTCTGCAGTAAAAGAATGGAAAAAAGTGTTTGCTTCAAAACTGAAATTCGGAGCTTGTTTGGATCAGGCTATTTACCTTTTCATGTAATGAGTACTGTGAAGTGAAAAACAGCTGATGTCCAAGAAAGTAAAATCAAATAAAACCAACTTAGCTTGAGAGGAAATACCTATTCTACACTACCCCGATGTCCATCAACTCTAAACCATGTAGAGTAGGGGCTCATGGGGATCCCACTTGTGGCAGCAATTGGTGCCGATATATGGACTTAGGAGGTAGGACAATCTACTGTGTGACCTGTGTAATGGAGACAATAGCCATCAGTCTCTGTTCAGTACCATTGATCCAGGGCAATATCACCAGTGAGTAACATCTTCAGTCATTGTTTTGAGGATATGCTGCAGCTGTTATCCCTAGTACTTCACTCCAAGCTACTATATGTATTTCTGGATGTGCTGCAATCATACCTCCACTGGCACTACAGAGGCAAAAAGGGAGTGTGGAAGCACCACATCAAACAAAGACCCAGGTAGTATTCTTTCTTCAGCAGCTAAGGGTAGCTGTCTGTCTGGAAAGAATAAAGAAATAATAAACATATTAAAAAAAAAATCAATATGACTTCTATACCCCAACTGCACCTCAGAGTATTTATAAAAGCAAAAGGCAAAATTCAGCTTTTCACTTATGTGTGTTCTTTCAATGGAGTTCCTCTGCATTTATGCAGGGAAAGGCAAAAAATCGTTTGTTGTAAATGCAAATAAAGACCTGTGACTACAGGAAACATATATCTTACTTTTTGTACCTCAGATATACCATATATATCTGCAAAAGTAAGAAACGCGATTCCTATACAGTGTGTATTCTTGTGCATGTGTACATCACTCACATACGTAACAGTCAACATATACATGCACGCAAATATAGACGACCAATTCTTATTATTTTGTTCTTTTAAGTTAAAATAACCCTATAAGCAGTATTTTCAAAAGGAGTTTAATGTGATGAGCACCTTAGGTGCTTATTTTTTAGGTAGAATAGTACTGAGGTCATGTTTAATTTATTGATAACTGACTCCATGTAGAGTTTATGAAAAATGTAGTTATTTTGCCATTTTTACTCATGATTGGTGAACCATGTCCATATCTAGTTTTTAGCAAAGGAAATGAGGTCTTCATTAAATCAAAGCCCAAGATGTAGATATTAAACTTCGACACATTTCAAACTCATACATATACATGCTGAATCTAGAAAAGCCTATTAAGTGGTGTAGCTAGTTGTGAAAACAGTATATTTAACAATATCTATGTAAGGAGAAAACTTTATGTTATTTTGCTTAAATTAAAGGAATGGGAAATCCTATGATCTCAGTTTTCTGTTTTTAAAAGCAAACAACAGAATCTAACAACAGTTTCGAAGAGGAAGTAAATCAAATGCACAGTGGGCCTGAATAATCCCAAGGGAAAAAAACCCTAAAAAACCCACAAACCAAATCGGCAAAACACCCCAAAACAGATGTGAAAACAATTTTATCTGTTATAAAATAAGCACTTGCAAACAGTTCTGAAAAAAAGTAAATATTAAAATAGTATATGGCAAGCAGAAAAACTATCTCAGAGCTGTTATATAAACAGTTTCTAGGAGCAGATAATGTTTATCCATGGTGTTATAAAATAGAAGGATAATTCTACAGAAAAAATGCATTTATAGTTTAACATATTCCTACCACATGTATAAAAATTTCATGTATTGTGATATGTAGCAGAAATCAATCACAGACACCTTCTATTATCCCCAAACTCTATAAATGCTTGTGTGTTTGAGTTCCAAGCAGCAAGAAGTATGTATTAAAAATGAATTTTATTGTTCAATCTCCAGCATTCACCAGAGCTTTTGGACTGCCATTTAGCATGAAGGAGATCTATTGTGGAAATTGCACTGCTCATTTCATCTGTTATGGTCACATGGGATCTTAAAACAAATGCACAAAAATTGTCTTTGCCTGCAGGAGCTCAAAAACTGCAGGTAAACCAAAGACTAAGTGGACAGGGGATAACAGTTTAGAAGCTTGCTACTGCTTCTAGTGTAGGAGATAATAACAGTATATGACATAGAAATACAAAATATCCATTTCAATGTCAAAGGAATGAATAGCAGCGTCTTTTGGATGATGAATTTATGGAAATCTGCTTGAAAATAAAAGGTGTGAGTGTCCAAAGTCTAACAGATAGAAGTCTTGGAAAAGTCTGAAAAGACAAAATATGAGGAGATATCAGCCTACAGTGAAGTCAGAGAGCACCAACCAGAGATGTAGTTTTGCTAGATTTATAATTAAAATAAGCTTCATTTAAATTTAACCAGACAAATGGAGAAGACATCTGATAATGGTGAAAACATGGAATACTACCTCTACTTAAGTAGTTACAGAAAACTATATCAAAGAGAGAAAAGCAGATTCTGATCCAAAAATCATTGTCAATGACTGGTAATGCTAACAGAAATGCTTCTGTCTTCCTAGAGAAGCTGAATAATCTTGAATCCTGTACTGCTTATGCCCATTTTTGTAAGTAATAACTTATAATAGCGTACTTCGTCACTAGCTGTGCACAACTATGTCAGAAATGATGAAAATAATAGGGAATACTTGAATTCAAATCCATGCTCGCTATCTCAAGAGCCACCAGCTCAAAAGCTTTTTATTAGATCAGTGAATACAGCATTCATAATAAAACCATTCTGTTGCTCACATCTAGCATAAAGATGGGAGCTTGGGTCTAAACCCAGACTTTGCAAACTGATTATCATGCATTTTACACTGTCTTGTAGAAGATCATCACATTATTTTAAGTCACTAGAGAATGTGTAATAAAGCATCTAACTTTTTGATAGAAGTACAAGCATATCTGCACAACTATCTTTGCGAACAAATTCTAAGCCCTAAAAATGAGTTTACAGTAGAAGAGAATATGTAGTGTTCTGAAAAGAGAAAATTCAAATCTATGTATTTTCCATCTTGGAGATTTCTAATACACCTTTCAGTCCTGTATAAAAGCAGCTTCACCATCAGCCCATTCAGGAAGGCAATTTAATTTGGCTTAATAGTTACTTTCATTTTAAGCATTACAGCATGCAGTTTCTTGGCTTCACATTAGCAAAATGCTGTTTGTTATTTGAAAGGAAATCCAATCCTAGTACTATACCAGTATTCACAAAAGCAATAGCTTTTTTTTTTTTTTAATTTGAAACACTGGGTTAGATCCAAGTAGATACATAAAATTGTAACAGTGTTTTTTGTCTTCTTCCTCAATATTCTTTCTCCTACAGTAAGTGTACACCACATATTAAATTTTGAAGTATGACAGTGTAACCAGACTAAATTGGAAAATGTAAATTTTGATGAGGTGCCCACCTATGAAAGTACAGAGCTTTGCATAACTCATTTTAGCCTGCTTCCAGTCCATCCTCTTTTGAGTATATATATATTATAGTTAAAACAGAAAGTGTACATGTATATTTAAATTCCTCTTTAGTCATTATATTGACAGGTGTTGGAACATTATCGTAGGAATGTATGAAATATAATGGCGTTTCTTTCATTTGGAATTTTTCTTTTAAATTGTTCTATATTTTCTCTGGTTTTGAGTAGTTAATCACTTAAAATAATTTATGAGGAAAAATCCATCTGTAGTAGCTGAAGCAAGCACAAGTTGTCAAGCTGACTACCGAATATTTGTTAAGTAAATGAAAATGATGGTAAATCATTGATCTAATGCAAAGTGTTTAGAACTGTGTAAGCCAGAATTTATTGATGCCCTTCAGCTAAGGAAACTTCTGCTTTCCCTTTCAACATTAAGCAAGCTGGGATAGTCATCTCCGTGTGTGCCTTCCGCAAATAGGCTTTGTCCTCACACTTAAGTGTGAGAAAAAACATTACAGGAAGATGAAGGAGTTTTTGAATGATCCATATCTAGTGTAGTCACTTGGCTTCCTTATCTCATCCCATGAAAAGATGGCAAAAACTCCCAACCCTGAAGTATGTAGATATTCAAATCAGTTGAATTTCCTATGCTTGATTACTTACAGTTTATGTTCAGTTTTCACAGGCAGACAGCATCACATTTCTGAGTGATGTTCTCCACCTACTTAGAATCTTATCTCCAAGAGTTGCTGCCATCATATGAGGAATTGTTGGAGCAACGTTGAAGCTTGCATTATGCAATGAACAATTATTTCTTTGATTTTCAGTAAAGACAATTCAGGCACAGACCTTTGGTGAAGTTTTGGGACTGTTTTGCCTTACCCCATATTTTCTTCACTAGCCTTTCTCCCCTGGTCCCTGAAGTCCCCCTGCACTCGTGGAACATGTGTCGCTAGCACCTGTGCTACAATAGAAAGCAAGCCAATGCCAGGATGCAAGAGTGGATGATAGGAGAAGTCATTTGCACCTTGGCTAGGGTAGCTGACAATGCTCAGGCTTACCAAACAGAGCCTGAGCTTGTTGGGTATTGGGACTCACCAGGGTCCTGCTGTATTCTGTGCTCTAGGAGACCTGGCCCATCTCAGTTTTGTTCATGTATCTAAATGTGAGCTCTACCTGCTCCTCTTAACTGGAGTACTTGCTGCTGAGTGGATGGCAAAAGCCACTGATTCAGTTTAAAATGAAAGAAAAAAAGGATTATTTTGAAGCTTGAATGTTCTGGAGGAGTTTGTTCTTTCTACCCTAGCAGCGGACACCCTGGTAATTTTCTATCGCCCATGATCAGAGCCACAAGAAGAGGAGGACTGGGAGTATTACAAATAATTTAAGACATTCAGGCAAATATCTTTGGCTGCTGCCATCTAGCACACTGTAATAGTTATCTGGTGCCCACCCCATATGAAAAATGAGAAGATAGGCTGTGACCCTTTCCTAATATATTTTTGGATATCCAGGACTGCTGAGCCACAGCTTGTGAAAAAGTCTTTTAAAGATCCAGTTCCTGTATCTCCAAGATCTCACAAATTTTTTCCAGCCCATTTTACTGGTCATTAACCTATCATAAAAGGACTTGAGGAGGAGCAGGAATCTCTTTCCAAGGCTTTAGTTTTTCTCTCCAGTGTAACACTTACATGAAGGAACATTATCATTTAATCTGGCAACGCAGCATGCAAACTGCCAGAAGCTACATTTTGACTAGTGAAAGATGAATCTCAAAAGCCTGAAAATTCTTTTACTCAGACAATGTCTAAATGGTAGTATTGTTATTTAAATACCTTCTGTCCATAATTTTTTGATGGAAATTTCTCTGTTCTTTATTATGCATTCTTATAAGATTTCAAGGTAAAATGGAAAACAGAAAAAGGTTTAGATGCATTTTTAACCTTCAATTTTTACATCAGTGTGCTTAATCCTTATTTTAACTTCCATTTTTTTAGCTTCGATATAAAACCCTACAAGTTAGAAATAAAACAGAAACATGGGTTAGTTAAAAACTGAATATTAGAGGACTTAATCAATTTAAAAGACCTTTTAAAAGCTCTCCTTATCTTATTTGAATTAGTTGTCTATGTAGCTGAAAGATGAAAGTCTGTGCCTTGAAGTAAAATATGGTTGCTTATAAATTTCTTTTAAGTTTTCAAATGAAGTTATGGCTATGCTATTGAACATCACTATAGCATAAATTGCTAACTATCAGCTGAGATTTAATGAACATCCATGTGTGTACATCTAGCTATGCCAGCTGTGAGGTAAAACCTGGTAGAACAAAACTCTTTCATTGCTAAATAAATTTTGTATTGGGGTTTATTGTAACAGACGCTAAACAACACACGTGGTGGACCGGAGTCCAGTGGCAATTTCAGTAGTCATTAGTCAGTGGGGTTAAATTGTAGAATAGGAGCCAAAAATACCTTAATCCTGGGGTCATCAAATAGCTCCAAACTCTGCATTCGTAGGCAAATGGAGGACAAAGTGTACCTTAGATGGTGAACAATGCCTATATTCATCAGTTCACTGGATAAAAATATCTGAGTACCCTCCTTGCTTTCTAACGTATCATATTAATATGTGTGATTTGGTAGCTTCTGTTCCCTCCTTTGACTTGCTATTTCCACTTGCCGTGGAAACCCCACAACACCTAAGAAAGCTTGTGTT
>NW_009913111.1:38059-54340 GCF_000696875.1 Nestor notabilis | reverse complement strand
CCACAGAGTCCTCCTGGTCAGGCTGTCTGTAGTAGATCTCCTCAGTAATATCCCCCATTGCTGTTCTATGGACATAAGGTGTGTGTATGTCAAATTACCAATAAAGGTAGTTAATGTATAATTCCCATTTGAAAGTAGAATATATGCATTACATATATCATAGATGACAGACTTCATGGGTGAAGTAGAGAGGTAAATCACATTTTGGATATTAGACTAAGTAGGAATACTGTCTCGGTAGGAACACTGTGAGGTTTGTTTAGCATTGTGCAATGGCTCTGAATCCAAAACAATTGAAACTAGAAACTGAGTATTTTCTAGACATCAAAATACTGTTTCTAGTTCACAAGTATTGCATTTACAACACAAATAAAACATCATAGTTCAGCATGCCACATTTCATCCTTTCAAGAAAAGATCCCAGCTTATTCTTATTCAGACCTTCACATTATTTCCTTCCAGCTACTGGTGTTTAAAAAAGTATTTGCAAACTTGGGCTTTTGTCCCCACAAAGAACTTGTAGTTTAAATGGCATAATTAATGATCACTTATCTTTTCAAATTAAGCTTTGAAAGCTTTAGTTTGTGATACACCAAAAATCCAAACCTGAGGAAATACAGACATGTCCAGTGGGGTCTTTTAGTCTTGCTTCTTTGTCTTACAGCTGTGAGCCATCTTTTATTTGGGTAAATAAACTACACTAAAAAAAAAAAAAGGTGTATAGAAATGCAGAAGTGAGAGGTTGTATAAATTATACAGTACAGAATAGATGAAATAGGATTCTTTCTTTCACCCTCTTTGGGAATACATGGAACCCAGTTTAACTGAAAAACAGTGATTCTGTAGATTCTGTAGTGTTTCTGGATTTATTGACACAATAAATTCACTTGCAAAAGTTCAAGTGGTAGAAGGCCTGATTCAGAGTGTTTCTAAAGGGTGTTTGATTGCATCTAATATGAGACAAATGGTTTAATAAGTTTTGAGCAATGCTAAGGAACTTCTGAATTTCACCATATGCCCTGGAAGATAATGACATTGCTACCATTGTTTCCAATGTGCAGAATTTGGCCCTAAATGAAACTGAATAGAAACTATCATTACATTCACAGAATGTTTATAGGGCTATGAGACCAAATAGAATTAAAAAAATCTATAATAAAATAGGTACTTTCTTTTGTTATCTAGTATTACAAAATTGCTTACGCTTATTGTGGTTTTAAGATGCCCTCTGAGGAACTTGACACAAATACTATCAGAAGACAGGTACCACAATGAATGATCACAAGAATTCCTTCTTAGCTCTTACTATTCAGCTTATGTTAAACAGAAAAGCAAAGGCAGTAGAGTATTTTAGAGTATGTGTAGAGTATGTTGGAGATTTGGACAAGATGTGCCTGTTTGTCCTCTCTTCTGATTATTATCTGTTGACACACTAAAAAAAAACTCACTTGGATGTGATCTGAACCAAAGGATCTTGGCATCAGTCCTCTCTTGGTCTGAATAGCAGTTTACTGGAATAAAGGCTGGTTCAGAATGAAGGAACTGAAGATAATAATAGCATTTCATATCTTAATTTTAGTCTGCACCTTGAAGGCTTTCACAGGCATTAAAAATAAAGCTAAGGTCCTCATTTCGTTTCCTGCATCTCTCCATCTTTTCACTTGTCTTCATGAGGTTCGCAACTGTTAGATGGCTTTCTTCTTCTTACTGGTGTGTCTTAAAAAATTCTGAGTATTGTGGCTTACATATAGCAAGAAATGTAAATATGTTTAGTCCTGGAAGTAGATGATTACTCAGTGTCCTTTACATTTTGCAAGTCTGTGGTCTGTCTAAGCTATAGTCTATTTTCAAGGGCTTTTTTTACTTATGATGAGTCTTCCTAGATTATTTTCTCCCATTCTTTGACTAAACTATTTTTCTCCTTTATTTATCTGTGCAGCTCATTCCCCTTTCTAGCTTTCAGTAGAGGTAAGTAGTGCCTCATGCTACCCATGGTTTATGTTTCACTTCTCGTGCCATTTTCTATGCTATACTCTGCTAAATCAGTGTTTTTTTCTAAGGCCTGAATCTTTGCTCATTAAAAGAGTTATATTTGTCTGCCTGCTAGGCAATATTTTTAACATAATTTATGGCTCTTCACATTTCCTATGAAATCCTTTGCTAAAATTCACATATTTTATTCAGTGTAAAGTATGTGGTTGTGCTTCACCTCTGTCCTTTTTTAGCTTACACTGCAGCTGTATACAGGTCAAGTGAGCTCCATCTTAAAAATAGTATATTCTGTGCTACTGCTGACACTACTTGGGGGCTGTACCAATGCTGCTTAGCAACCTTCCTATAATCCTGGCCATGATTTGGGTGTTCCAAGTTTATATGTTTGCTCCCAGATGATCTCTGTCCTCTAGCCTGGGACGTTCTCTTTCTTTGGAATTAACTCCTTGGTGTATTTATAGAAAATTATCATGTTACATATTGATAAACTGACCCTTGCTAATAGGAAGATGTTGCAAGTTGTTTTGTTTCATGTTCCCTTCTGGAATGTAGAACTAGCATGCTGGTCTCCTGTTTTAGCACATGAACACTATACTGCTGTACAAGCAGTGGCAGCATATTAAGAATGGTTGAAAACTATTAGAAAGGACAATTAAATTAGGGTTTGGGTGCTAAATTGTTAAAATGCTTTTCTGAATGACAATAAATTCTTTTGTGAGCAGTGAACCAACAAAGAGTGGCTTCTTAAGGGTTTTTAGTCTTTATGGTGAGAGCTAGTATGGGTTCCTTGATCTCTGATAAAGGCACTCCCACTCTGCAGCCTTTTTCTGAGTGGTGTCATTAACAGAGTCCCTTTTGCTAGATGGCCTCTTATATTCTCTTATCATGCAGAAATGTTGCATCCTGTCTTCTTGTCTCATACTGGTGCCAATTAGCTCAATGGTTAAAAATCCAATAGTGAGGGTTGACAAGCAGACATGTAGACTTAGTGTGTTCTTATGGGAAACCAGCTCTAAAACTCTCTTAGCCTGTAGATGCACTGACTCAATATAAGATTCCTTTGTATACTGAATATTACTGTGCATGCTTCGAGCATAGTATAATTCTTAATTTATAGCTCACCAGATGCAAGCCACACATGCTTAAAAAATGCTAAGATAGTTTGGCAAAAAAGACTAAAGACTTTTGACTACAGAATTTAGGTTGGAACAGTTTGAAGGACAGTCTCATACCTATATAAAGGACTACCTCTGTCTGTTTACCATGGGCCTTTGCAGAAAGTGGAGATAATGTTGATATTCTTGAAATATCAGCGTATACAATCAATTGAGGCGGTCAAGTGTCAGAGCTCTAAAGTTTTGCACCTCTTGGATTTTATGTTAATTTAAGGTGGGAGAAAGGGGGGAAGAGCATTTGCTGTCATGATTTACTGGATCTTAAATACCAAATTCTCCATCAGAGTGAATCCCATCTTCCAACACCCATTTCCGAAATCTTGAAGAGCTTTACTTTTTGGCTCTGAGTCAAGACAAGAGTCAAGCATGTACTTCCATCCCAAAGAAACATTAAGCTTCTTTGTGTCCCTGCATGTACATTGTAAATGAAGGTCTAGCTGCAAATGTTACATAAACTAGTTGCCTAAAGGTGAAAATCTGTTTCCCAGATGCACTGTCAAATCTTCATACTAAGGAGATCGCAGAGTGTACTGTTGCGTGCCAGCAACTATAGCTAAGGGGGCTCTCAGCACAAGTTTCATGTCACTTCAGGATAAAACGTCACCAATATTTGCATTTGTTCAGAAAAACTGAATAAATTTGGTATTGTTAATCATTGGGGATTTGATTTTTTTTGGTTTTTTTTTTTATTTGTTTTGTTTTGTTTTGTTTTTTTCATATTGAGAGGGGCATTTAAGAATGAATAAGCCTGACATAAACAGTACAATAGAAGAAGCACAAATACTTTTTTAGAGTGGAAAGACTGAGTAATCTTTCTCTTACACTGAGGCTTACTTACACTCCATCTGCGTATTATCATTATTCCTATTGTGGTTGCTGCTCACGATGTGGATGAGTTGAAAGACTGATATCACCATCTCTCAGCTCTGAAAAAAGACTCAATTTTTTGAGTCTTCAAGAGCTCTCTCTTGTTTCATGCCAACTATAGCTTGTATGATTGTAGCAGAAGTAGGGTGCTAGAAAGGAATGGCCTGATGTGTAAGAGCTATAATGCTGACAGTTACTTTTCATGTAATTCCATTGCGTGGACTTACAATATTGTTATAAATCCAGGGTTGTTTATCCCAGGGTAGTTATTCTGCAAGAGTAGTTTGTACAGGACTTGTAATCAAGTTTTAGACCAGAAGAAATGGCTATATTTATTCTGGCATTCCTCCTTAAGCAGACTATAATATTTCACCAAATGATTACTTCATTGCAGTGACACATTTCTGATTGAGAGCAAATTTTTGTTTCATTACTTAAAAGTCTTATTTTTAAACACTTAACGTTGCTAGAATTCATTGTTAAGTTATTCCACTGGTTCAGAGTTTAATTTGATCTCATTTTCAGTCTATTTGTCTAGACTTGTCTGAATTGTAGCAGCTTGCTGTGCTTCAAATACAAATATTTGCAATAATGGCAATGGGAACAGGAGAAGTGTACTGGCTAAGAAAATTCTCAATACGTGAATTTGTTTTGGTGTGAAAGACTACGCACAGCTTTTTAAGGCAAAAAGACAAACTTGTTCTTTATGTCAGTTTTATACACTTTTGTCACCTATGAGACTGATTAGAATTCAGAGTTTTCAAGATAACTTTGCACTTCCATAATAAATTTTAAAATAAGATGTGACATGCAGTCAAATAGCCCTGCTGTACCTATGAGAGGTATATCCCAGAATGATTTGCAGACTCAAAGCAGCTTATGATCTACTGGCAAGAAGCATGGTTATAACACAGCATCTTTGCAAAAAGTATGTATTTTGCTTTATATCTTGGACTTTCCAGTGAATGTTGTTATTAGAAACTATATTTTTCCCCCATGGCTTTGATGTGTCTGTTCCTTTCCATTTGGGAGAACTGTGGAATTAATTTTCCAGCTGGTATGGGGGGACATGTATCTCCTGTCTTCCACCTGCTAAGATGTGTTGTGTTTCCTTTGACTTCTGCTCTCCTCTGTTCTCCTTGCAGCTGAAGAAACTCTCATGTAGAACTTTGGAAGTCTGGACCATTATGATTCATGCTTACCAGTCCCCAGAAACCTGGACAGTGCTGGGAAAGCGGCAGATCTACAGTTGTTTAAGCCATTGGGCTCTGACGACATGATTTTACGTGTAAAGTTCCTTTTTCCTACTATTATGATCAGAGCTCTTTAAGTTTGGTTTAGGGAGTATCCACGTAAGATATCTCTCTCCAATATGGTCATCATTTAGATTTGGTGTGGCTTCGTGAGTCATGGTGTCGTGGTTTAAGCCCAGCTGGTGACTTGGAACCACACAGCCGCTCGCTTACTCCCACCCCTTCTTCCTCCCCCAACTCTCAGAGGGATGGGGAGGACAATTGGAAGAATAACTCCCACAGGTTGAGATAACAGCACTCCAGTAACTAAGGTATGATACAAACCACTACTGCTACGACCAACAATAATAAGGGAAATAACAAGGGGAGAGGACACAACCACTCACCACCCACTGACCGATACCCAGCCCGACCCGAGCAGCGATCTGGGCCTTCCGGGTAACTCCCCCCAGTTTCTATACTGGGCATGATGTGCTGTGGTATGGAATACCCCTTTGGCCAGTTTGGGTCAGGTGTCCTGCCTCTGCTTCCTCCCGGCTTCCCCTCCTCCCTGGCAGAGCATGAGACTGAGAAAGTCCTTGGTCAGAGTAAACATTACTGAGCAACAACTAAAAACATCGGTGTTATCAGTGTTGTCCCCAGGCTGAAAGTCAAAAACAGCACTGCACCAGCTACTGGGAAGGAGAAAAGCTTCAGCTGTAGCTGAACCCAGGACAGACATGTGTAACCACTCTGTGAGCAGTTAGCTCTTGCTTAACAGAAGCTTGGGGTTGTGGTAGAGTATAGGATGTCATTCCAGAAAAAGGACATTCTGAACTTAACTCTAAGTTATATTAATCTATTAATTGTTTTAATGACGCTTTCAAAGATCAAGATAATACTCCAGAAAACTTGAGACTCCTGCAAATTCTGGAAGGAGTGAATATCAAATAGTTTCTAAGAAACAGAAAACAAAACCCCAAACCAAACCCAAGAGTAGATTGTGGAGGTGGCAAACTATCTGGTGGGAGAGTATTTCCAGCATTGCCTAACATGCCAGTGACACGGCGAAACTTTGGCAGTGATTTCTCTGTGCACAGTGTTAAATGTTATGCTGGAAAATGCTAGCATGGGTTTCCAGTTAGTGATTACAGGAGAAATACTGATGAACTAGTGTGCCAGAAAGGATGAAAAATAGAAACTGATATCATCTTGTTTACAGGGAAATTCAGGAGAACACAGATATGCAGGGGTTCAAAGGCACACACATGCACAGATGTTCCCTGAAGCTGCCTTACAGCTATTTTATTTTATTTTATTTTATTTTGTTTTATTTTATTTTATTTTTTTGTCCTTGTTGAAGAATGTCCCACTGAAAAGGAGCAGAGTTGGTGACAGCTTTGGGTTCATCTCGCTCAATGATTTAAGCAGTGTGTATGTGGAGCTGGCCATCTGTGTTCTGTCTGTAGGTAATGAACAATGACAGGCTCACCCTGAGAAGGCTTTACACCACCACAGACTGATGTTAAGGCAAGGTGATAGCTTTCCTGTTTTTTTCAGCTAACCTTCTGACTGTCCTGTGGGACTGGTTTTGCACAACAGAAGTCTGCATCCCTCTAACTTCTAGCATTTCAGAGCATGCTTAGCTGCATTAGCCTTAATTTCCATTCAATGAAAAACTTCGGTTAGGGCATTTCCTCGATCTGTGACCTGTCTTCTTCCTCCTCTTCCTTTTTTTTTTTTTTTCTTGGGCCCTATGGACAAATTAATTTACATTACTTTTTATACTTCATTTCTTTCTCTTTGTAAATTAATATTCTAGGTCATGTGTTGCTCTGGAGAGCTTGTAGCACATGCTAAATGTTGAACAACTTCGACCAAAAATGGCTGAGATGGAATACAGCATGGAAAAGCTGAAAGCCTCTATAAGCTGCCAATTTCTATGTTTGTGTCCTATTGCTAAAGAGAAGTTAATATATTTAACATATGATAGAAAAGTCTGTGAAAGGAAAGAAAGTAGAGGATTCATGAGAAATGAAAAAGAAATGGGAATCCAAAATATTTACTGAGACCCTGCTCCCTCTCCCCCCCAAATAATTTTAATAGCCTAGATTAATTGTGTCTTTCCTTGTAATTTACCAGAAGCAGCTCCAGTGCCTCAGATTTTGCACAGCACAGGCCAGAGTAAACCATGCAGCAGAAGTAGGTTAATGTGGGTGGTAGCAGAGGCTGCACAGTGGAATGAAGGGACTAATCAGGTATGATCATGAGTGACCTCACCGCCTGTGTTTCTCTTTCCTCTGCTTCCTCGCAAGAGCCACACAGCAACATCAGTAGATGCAACACGGTTGCATAAAGGTCATTCTTAATATATTTTTTTCCCCAAGGAGAACAAGCTGACCTTTCATTTCGAGGCATCTGTCTTAGTTGTAGGTCTACTACCATTCTGTATTGCAGATACATTTCCTTCCAAGTACTAATGATTGTAGGAAGTGGCAACATTGAGCAGAAGGTCCTGGAGGTCAGGAGGCAATGAGCTGGGGAGGGAGGGACAGTGTGTGCTGCAGCTGGGCTTGGCAAAAGAAAAGCAACATCAGGTACAGAGCAGGAGCAGAGGTGAGCTCCTTTACGTGCAGTTGCATGGGAGATAAACGTTAGACCTGTCTATTGGAGCTTGAGATACCAGCTCCAATCAGCATTAGGGGTGGGGGGAATCTCTGCTGTGCAGAGGATTCACTTCTGTACCCCATTTGTGTGCTAGGAAGTTCACTGATGGCAGCTTTGATTTAAAATACTCGAAGTTCACTACATGGCTGCTGCAGCAACAGTTGTTCTGTGACTCATGGATGTGCCTTTTGATGTCATTCAGTGATACTGCACTTGTTCAATCTTCTTTCTTTTTCCATAAGGGAGGGGAAATTTCAGTGCCTCATGGAGGAGCGTGAACATTTCTTTGTCTTATCCTTATTGATTTCCTGTTACAACTTGTAGCATAATAGTGATAATAGCTTGAGTGCACTGTTTTTCTCAGCAATAAAACGTGATAAACTACTGGTCCTTTTGTCTCTTAATTTGCTTTATTGGCAGCCACGTTAAGGCTTTTTTACATAGAACAGTTATAGTTTTATTACTTTACGCAATTAAAACAGCAGACAACCTGAGAGAAGGATGGAGGTACAAGTGTAGTTCACATCTGATGCCCAGAAAATCTGGTGTCTGGAACTGGATGCTGATTCTTACACATAGTGTCAGCTTTAGTTCTATGCTTGGTCATTCCAGCTCTTGTGACTACAGAGGAAACTCTGACTCGATTTAGACTGGGCAGGTAACTTCAGATGACTTATCCCAGCTACTAAGCCAATTTCTCCTTGACTGCAGGGACTGTGTTTGTGTATACCCAATGTAATTTTGTATTACCTTGATTATGCACTGCCACCAGCATAAGTATAGAGCTCAGGATAGGTGGGTAAGCTTGCCTAAGGAGCGGGACAGATTTGGTAGTTAGTTCATCCTAAGCTTTATGCTGCTGCACGTGTACTTTTACAGCTGTCCAGATTTAGGTAATTTAAAAATAATGGAGTGGTTTCCACAAGCTGCTGTTGCTGCAAACCATGGTATAATCATGTCCACATTTTTCAGTCTCTGAGATAAGATCTATTTGAGACATACTGCATATGTAATACCTCTGGAAGTCTGTGACACCTGACTTATATCCATGTAAACTTTATATCGTGACTTTGAAGCTAGTACTATGTAAAAACTGATTAGAATTCACTATGTCATCAGTTATTCCATCATGCCCTCAAGGCTGTACTGTTTTAATATGGTATTTCAGTACAGAGATTTATTTTTTTTTAGATGTGAAGTTGCTGTGCTAGAAGCTGTAACAGCTTCTTCTGTGTAAAAGTTCCTAAAGAAATAGGGGGGTTAATAAATATTTTTTCTTTGGGGTTTGTTAAATGAGACTAATTGATTATATGTAGCATATGCTGTGCAGGATCTTTGCACAGAAGTTAGAAGGGCTCATTGAAAGATCTTTAAACTAGAATTTGAGGATTTGAAGAGGAAAAGGGATAAAACCAAGCTTGCTAGAGATAAGCCTGGGGTCAGCATGCCAGTGTTTGAGGAAGAGTGTGCTAGTGAGGTCCTTTGTCTGCCATCTCAGTGGAGACAGGGGATGGACATACATGTGACAGCAAAAATGCAAGGGTTTTTGATGTATTAGAAGCCACAGAAGTACCTGAGAATGATCATGTAGGAATTTCTCACCCCAAAAAAGTGGTGGGATCAGTAGCCCAACTGAAGTGCATCTGCACCAATGCAAGTAGCATGGCAACAAACTGAGGGAGTTGGAAGCCTTTCTACAGCAGGAAAAACTATGACGTAATTGCAATCACTGTAACAGGATCATGGAAGGACTGGGGTTGGAAGGGACCACTGGAAGTCATTTACTCCAACCTCCTTGCTCAAGCAGCGTCAGCTAGAGCACATTACTCAGGACTGTGTCCAGACAGCTCTTGAATATCTCCAGGGAAGGAGACTTCACAGCCTCTATGGGAAACCTATTCCAATGCTCAGTCAACCTCACAGTAAAGAAGTTCTTCCTCATGTTCATGTAGAACTGCCTGTGGTTTAGTTTGTTGCCTCTCGTCCTATAGCCTGACACCACCAAGAATAGTCTGACCCCATCCTCTTGACAACTTTCAGATATTTACATACATTGATTACATCACAATGAAGAGGTAGATGAAATATTCTATAAGAAGACCTTATTCTCATGAGGGAATTCAACTTACCATATGTCTGCTGGAAGAGCAAAACAGCAGAAAGGAAACAGTTTAAGAGGTTCCTGGAGTGTATGGAAGAGAATTTCCTGACACAGCTGGTGAGGGAGCCAACTAGGGAAGGCTCCCCGCTGGAGCTGTTTCTTGTGAACAAAGAAAGACTTGTGGTGATGCAGTGGTTAAAGGCCATTTGCTTGGTCTCTTCTCCCAAGTAACAAGCAATAGGACAAGAGGAAATGGCCTCAATCTGTGCTAGGGGACGGTTAGATTGGATATTAGGAAAGATTTCTTCCCAGAAAGGGTTGTCAAGCATTGGAACAGGCTGCCCAGAGAAGTGGTAGAGTCATGATCTCTGGAGGTATTTAAAAGATGTATGGATGTTACACTTAGGGACATAGTTTAGTGGTGGACTTGGCAGTGTTAGGTTTATAAGTTGGACTTGATGATCTTAAAAGTTCTTTTCAACCTAAATGATTCTATGATTCCACTATTCCATGTTTCTGTTTCATGTTTAAGACATACATTTTCAGCTGATTAGTTACCCTCAAACTGCTTTTAAGTTAGTGACTGCAGAAGGAGGACAGATGCCAAATCCCTTGCCCAGGGCCATAAAGGGAGCGAGTGCCTAATACAAAGTAGTTCCTGGCTTGCTTGCTGTAGTCTATTACATGCAGAGAGGTTATTTTCAGTTGTGCAAAGACTGCAATAACGCAAAGAATGTAAAAATCAGAGGAGGTATAGTGACATTTTCTCTGCCACACTCTTATCACTTTCAGTAATCAATAGTACTATAGAGACTTGTGGAGCCACAGTTTGCATCCAAGCCATCACATTTTACAGCTTGTCATAAATCCATCCTCTACAAATGTCTAATCCTTTCCTGAACTCACTTAAACCATTAGCCTCTTCCATATCCGTGTAACAGTGAGGTCTCTGAGGTAGTTATATGCTGTATGGAAACTATTTGATTTTTTGTCTGTAAACATGCTGCCTCTGTTCCACAATATCCCTTTCCTTCACTATAATGCAGCTTCCACCCTCTCCCTGTGCAGAGGGTATGAGGTGTCAAATAGTGGGGCTTGGGGTGCCTGGCTGTGCTTGTGCAGTTAATGGCTGTCCTTGTGCCTCTAATGAGCCAAATAGCACACATCTGGAGTGACTGGCCTCTCTACTTGAGATTTCCTGGCTATAGGAAAGTAAAGGAATATCCTTTTAATTTTAACCTCAACCCAACCATTTCTTGGACTGCTTTCGTTTGGCAGAAAAAGCTGTCAGTGGCACTTTTGCTGACTTTCTGGAAAGAGACTATATTCAGTGAAGTGTCTGACCTTCCCCACAACCTCTGTGTTACAAACATGCTGTATCCTTTTCAGACTAGGAATTGAAAAGCATTTAATTATTAAAACAATCAGACAGTTATTTCAGTTAGTTTGAATTAAACCCCCTAAACCTACTTATTCCTGCTAATTAAAATGAGAAAATTAAAGTCACATATAAACTATCTTTAATACACAACCAATTGTACTTATTATGGTGGATAGCAATAATACACAAGGTGAGGATTAATATCTGTAGGGATCCAAATGGCTTCTTTTGTTTCTTTTTAATACCAGATTATGGCGTGTGTGTCTGGTATTGTGTTTTAATGCTGGACCAGTTTCTTTCCCTTAGCCTTCAGCAGAGAAAGAAACAGGAAGTTAAACCTACTGTGGCTTTCGTTCATGCCACAGAGCCAGTGCAGGTCCTTGCGTGGTAACTGGTCCCTTGAGCAGGAGAAGGACCCTGCAAGTGCAGCAGCATCGTCTCTGCAGGACAATGTCTTCCTAGGTCTGCTAGCATTGCTCCAAATCGCTCAAGACCACTAAAAGCAAATTTTCAAGGTCTTTTATTGTTCACTTTCTAGGCAGAGTTCCCTTTTGCCTGAGGATGGCATTTTTCCTGATTCCTGTTGATTGTTCATTGGAGACCTTCCATATGTCTTCTCACAGCAGCTATACACAATACTTTGTCTATGCAGCTCAGCTTGTGTTTTTCAGTATAGATTTTCCTTTTCTCTCCTTACAGAAATAGGAGGGGATGTGGCAGGTGCTTCATCTCTTTACTATGCTGGGCAGCTAGCCAGCCATTCCTGGAGAACGTTTCACCTTTTGAAAGAATCTTAACAGTGAAAGGAAAAATGTCATTGTGAGACCGTTCAAGTGTTTTTGGACCACCACTGAGCTAACAGGCAAGGATCTCAAATAACTTCTATAGGCATAAAACGCCTGCTGAAAACTCATGTAACTTCTAATAGAAAATAACAAGAAAAGCAGCTATGTTGTATTTGGAACATGCTCTACACTAAAAAGCTGCATACCTGTTGTATTTTATGTGTGATAGGTCAAAAGACTAATAGAATGTTTAGCACTGTCTAATAAATCCTATGGCTTTTTAGAGTAATTCCTGTTGAACTCATAACATTTCTATAAATCCTAGATGTGAAATACCTGTTCTGTAGGACTGCTCTACTATAGTCTGGATTGCTTTGTAGTGTTTTTTTTTATGGTGCACTGATTACCCATGGTGCTACCTCATGGCATTTCCCACAGTGATTTTTTCCCTATCCAGAAGATTAAATTCTGCCTTAAGAAGATGATTCTTAATGACATAGTCAATGATCTTGTCATGGAATAGAGTTTGGCCTTGGGAGATACTGCTTTGTCAAGCTCCCAGCCAGGAGGAGCATCTTGGGCATTGGCTAGGGATGGCTCCACATCCACCAGAAACAGCAGCAAAGGCCCAGGAATGTTGTTTGTGTCTGTAAAACTCTGTGCTCAAGACATAGAAGGCCACCCTGGAAGAAGCAAGCAAGATAAACAAAGGCTAACTCCTGCTTTGTCTTAGGAAGCCAAGGTGCTTTAGCAGCTTCTGTTTCCTCACTGAGCATCTGAGAATTAGTTGAGGTTCCTTGAGTTCAGACCTCCTGTGACATGTGGCTAGTGCTGCAACAATCACAATGCTCAAACTCATGAGAGCAGTGAGCAGGTCTGTACTGGGCATCCAGCACTGCGGGATACAGGTCCCTGTGGAGGCAACATCGGACAGCAGGGAGGCTTTGGGACTGTCCAAGGTGCCTAGTTTTGGGGTTGTAATCATGTCTCCGCACTGGGAGCTGGAGGCGGGTGCAATGAACCATTCGTCCTCCTGACCACTAAAACTGAGGTGGGTATCTGAGTGCACAGGGAGTGATGGGGTGTGTGGGCACCACTCCTCTTCAACATCTCAGGAGTAGCAAAGGCTTTCTGTAGTCACATGCAAGAAAGTAAACCGTCTTGTTTTACTTCCTTGGCAGGGAGCATTTAAGTACAGAAGGTTGTTTATACAGGTAAGGCCCTGAGTAATTTCCATTTTATGCTAGTGGAAGTAAAGCACGCCAGCATTGTGTGAGCATTTGTGTCCCACCACTGACAACACTAATTCTCACTGCTGTCTCTGTCCCTGCAGTACAGGAAGCGATTGGGATTTTCCAAGTGCCAAACCATAGAATTCAGGCAGACTTTCTGTCTGTCACAACAGTAGTCTTTTTCCTGTTCCTGAACAGTGTTTGATGTGACCAAATCTTCATTTATATGCTCAAGTTTTTATGAAGTAACTTCTTTGAAGAAAACTGTTTTAGGGTATCTCCAGACATTGAATTGCTGCAGATAGCAGACAGGCACTCCAGTGAGGGAGTCTGCCACCTTTTCATTTCCAGCACAGCATTCAGAGAAAGGTAGTGCAGTGAGTGAAATGGATCTCAGTTGGAGGACATGCACTGTTAGCTACAATGTAGCAGTTAAAGCTCCCCCCCGCCCCCCATTATGGTACTTTATCTCTTGTGTGCAGTAATACAGCAGAGCTAAAAAATGAGTGCAAAACTGAGTGTCAGGTGAATCTTCTCTCTTCTGCATAAATTTGTCCTCTCAGAGTAATAAAGGACCTGTGATATTTTAAATTTACAGCTAGAAAAATTCTACAGGAATCAAATATTGCAGTAACCTTATCTCTAAAAGAGGAATTCTTCACATCTTTTTTACTTAGGTGGAGTTACTTTATCTTTGTGGTACTGATTATTTACAAATTCGAATCTGCTTCCAAGAGAGAATGAGGCGGTCATGAACACCTCCTCTTACCTTTTGATTTTAGTACTAAAGTTTCAGTCAACTTGGTTTAAGTATATGGCATTTTCTTTAGTCTGACGTATCACCCAAACCTCAGCTTAATCAATCACTTTTCTTGCATGGCTGCAAGGAAGGTCAGGAAATATTGTTTCCATCACTTCAGAAAGAAAAATCAAAGTAAAAAGTCTCCTGGCCAATATGTAGGTCAAAGATAGCCTGTGACTTTGCCAGAGTTCAGGCTGGTGGAAGAGCAGAGCTTTGATGTTGGGAGTACTCATGCTTTGGCTCTGGGCTTATACTTTGCAATAGCTAAACTTGCTCCTCATGTATCTGCAGTGCAGAGCTGTGGCCTCTGTCCTTTGCCAGGACTCTGTTGGTCAAATGCAGCTCGAGACTTAAGGAGACAGGCTGTAGGATTGCACTGCAGTTACCATTTATTCACATAGGGCACCTTCACCAGCAGCAGTTTTGCTCCATGAGCAGAGCCCTCACCTTCTACAAGCTATCAAGTGGCAACTTGCAGTTAGCATCCATTTTGCAACCCAGAAACACCAGGTTCACTTAGATCCTTGACCCATACTTTCAATAAAACAAACAAGTAAGAAAGAATAATGCAAGTCTTCCTGGATAATAATAATTTTCTCCTACTTGTTCAAGTCCCAACTTGCATAAGGACAAAACATCAGATTTATGGAAAAATGTTCAAAAGCAGCATTCTTAAAATGTTATTAAAAAGTCAGAACTATATTACATATATATTTTGCCTTTAGATTTTTTTTCCTGCAAGTTTTGTCATTTAAAACAAAGTGATTAATTAAACAAAAGAACTTTGTAATTGATGACTTGATCTGTTTATTTCCGATAACTGCCTTCCAGGTTTTAGAGCTGCAATGCACATCCTCTCAACCCATGCTTTTATTCACATGATGAAATTGAAAAGCAAGCTGTCTCTGAAGCTTTTTAGTTTAGTTTGGTTTTTTTTTACCTCAACTCTTAGTTGGTTTCAACTGGGAGTTAATTATGCAGTGAACCAAAAATATTTAAATAAACTGTCAAGAAAGATACATTATCTGTATTTGCAGAATAGACTAGTGCTGTCAGTATCTGTCTTAGCACTTATTCTAGGTGCTTAACCACTGTCTTCCATTTAATTTGTTACTAATAAACCACTTTAGCTATTTGACTTGTTGTAAAACTTAGACAGCAAACATGTACTGTTTCAGTTATTCAGCGTAAGGAAAACGACATTAATATTTTATGTTTTAATAGATAATTGTTTTCAATTTGACTTTAAATAGGTTTATTAGAGACAGATGCATTCAAATGCAGTAGCATAATTTGAACAAATAGTGGTTGGGTTCTGCTTGGTCTTTCTTAATTGATCCTTACTCACCTGTAGTCAGCCAAGAGGATTCCTGGAAGCCCAAGGGCCATTGGTTTCTAGCTGTTAGGCCACAGATAGCCGAAGCTTGTGCAGAGAGACATGGGACCCCTAAGCACCCATACATAGAATCATAGAATTATTTAGGTTGAAAAACATTTTTAAGATCATTAAATCCGACCATTAACCCAGCACTGCCAAGTCCACCACTAAACCATGTCTGTAAAGCCCATATCTACATGTCTTTTAAATACCTCCAGGGATGGTTACTCTACCACTTCCCTCGGCAGCCTGTTCCAAAGCTTGACAACCTTTTCGGTGAAGAAAATTTTCCTAATACCCAGTCTAAACCTTCCCTGGTGCAACTTGAGGCCATTTCCTCTTGTCCTATAGCTTATTACTTTGGAGAAGAGACTGATCCTCACCCCACTACAACCTCCTTTCAAGTAGTTGTAGAGAGTGATAAGGCCCCCTCTGTGCCTCCTTTTCTCCAGGCGAAACAACACCAGTTCCCTCAGTTGCTCCTCGTAGACTTGTGCTCCAGACCCTTCACCAGCTTTGTTGCCCTTCTCTGTGCCAGCTCCAGCAACTCAGTATCTCTCTTGTACTGAGGGGCCCAGAACTGAACACAGCATTCGAGGTGCAGCCTCGCTAGTACTGAGTACAGGGGCACAATCCCTTTTTAGTCCTGCTAGCCACAATCCTTTGGAT
>NW_009913111.1:0-37932 GCF_000696875.1 Nestor notabilis | reverse complement strand
TTTTTTTTTTTTTTTTTTTTTTAAATCTGTTGGTGTTTTTTATTTAGATCTGGTCTTCATTGGAGACTTTTCTAGGATGAGATTTGGAGAGCAATAGATAGAAATCGTGTTCTTGTCTGTTTGCCCCATGCATGTCCACATTATCACCTGCATTATTTGTAAGATCCACAAGTAACTTCAGGCAACCCTTATGACACTTTAAAATTGTTCTGTTTCAAGGATTCTGTAGTAAATCTAGCTTACTTTTTCTTATGGCACTGAAACTTTATGCATTCTACAAAGCAGTCTTAAGGTAGAGCTTGTTCAAGGTAGATTTTTAGCCTTTCTACTTCATTCACAGACATGGAAAAGAGAGTTTCACTGTCTTGCGATCTACAGTCTGGATGTCCCCATGTCTTCTGCCATTTCTTATGCCTTTGTACTCTGTGGCATTCTTTCTTCTGAAATCCCAAATGTTCATCAGGAATGGTTGTGTTGTCAGAGTCCCTGCAAAACAGCTGAGCTGGGAAAACAATAGTTGAATAAATTTGATGGATTGAGCAAACATTTAATGAGGATCAAGGGAGCAGAGGAGTGAGGCTATAAGGAGCTCCTAAAGTACTGCATTTTCCCTCTGGCGCTTATCTCAATCGCTTTGCTGGGTACAAAAGAGCTGAAGCCAGCTGTCTTCTGGCATTTGAATGCAGCAAGTTGTAGCAGCTGATTCTCATCCCTCACACAGTCTGTGTATGCTCTCCTGTCAACATTGAAGTGCCACAAACATGCTGCAGTGGGGCAAGGAGAGCAATCTCCTGATACAGGAATGATACAGGCCAGGAATTCAGTAGCTTTGTTACATCCCCACCACAGACCCCACCATGAAATTCAGAGTGCAAGCTCCCATTCCGTGCTACAGGAATTCCTGACCACAGCTGTAGCCAGGGATTGGCCTGAGCTGATGCAGACCAGTTTTATTTTAGCTTTGTTTTGGCAGCTATTTTGCTCCTTGCAATTGTCTTGAACATGTGTAGGAAAGAAAGTACGTCAAAAATGCCACACTCTGGTGGGAACTTCTGTCATCCCATTCTAAGATGCATGGAGGGTGACCTCCTTTCCAGGGTAGCCTGTCTTTGCTAGCTATAGGAAAAGCCTTCAGGTGGTAGAGATACCTCTGCTTTTAATAACTATAGTTGGACGCATCTTTTTATGTAATTCTTTGGAGAAGAGAGGAGAGGATATTCCCTGTGTGGGTTCGAACTAGTACCTATCTTGGACTCAAAATGGGAAGAGAGGGCAGGAGTAGCCCATTCACCTGTGGGAGAGTTTGAGGTCAGGAGTAGTTAGTTGCATGGCACAAACACAACAGTTCAATCTTTCTTATCAGAAAGCATCAGGAAAGTAAGTGTCAGCATTGCCTTCTTTTTATGGAATTTGTTATGTAGAAATCCTGGCTCTTTGCAAGAACCTGCATTCCTTTCTATCGCTATGTTGATTTCATTGTGGCTTTTCTTGTTGAGAAACTTTATTGATGATCTGTTTCCAAACCTAAGAGCAAACAGTGGCCAAAATATCTGTGTCAAATCTGGTTTAGCCGCAGAACTGCTAGATTTCTCATCCTGGTTGCTCTGAAAGCTCCACCTCTGTTACACATCCCAGCCATCATGCCTGCAGCTGAGGTATCTGCTGGGGTCTGTGCCAGACCTGAGCCTTGCTGTGGGCTGGCAGCTTCTCCTCTGACACATGGAGCCAATCTCTGCCTCCAGACTTAAACGCAGTGAGACTGAGAATGAAGAGAGCTCAGTTTAAGGGCATTGTGTGAATTTCTTTTGGTGTAAAGGAGGTCTTTGGAGGTTTGTTTTACAAGCAGCATACCACTTGCACGTTTCAATCCCTGGATGATACTGGATAGTTGCAGCAAGTGAAACTACAGAAGTGGCCAGAATTACGAGAAGCGTTTCGAAAGCAAAGCAGTATCGAGTTGTGGTACTTTGCCAAAATGCGTTAGGCACAGATTTTATAGAACTGCCTTGTCTGCCAAGCCAATATACAAGATGAAAGTAGGAGTGACCACAAGATCAGATACCAACCTAGAGGTTCACTCCAGCTGAGAGGCAGCTGTCCGTAGGCAGAAAACACTGCCAGACCATTCAAAAGCTTTAAGAACACTCATGGCTTGTTCTCCAAATAATATATGTTGCAACTCCTGTTTATTTTTAATTACATTCATAAAGTGAGAGATTCTTCACATCTTGGTGACTAGGTGGAGCAAATAGAGTGTTTTTGATTTTTCTTCTTGTATAAATATGTAGACCTAAATATGTATATATTCAGATGTAAGAAATTTTGGTGCTGATGCAAGGCACTTTCCAGTCTTCTAATAACCTGATCATAGGACTCTCACACCCTAAGTCAACTGGAATAGCTGTGCTAGTCTTATAGGCCTCTTCTTTCACATTTGGGGTCAAGTAAGTAACCTTTTTTCATATGAACTCCAACTGCAAGGAAGTGATCTCACTGACATCATATGAATTAAGGTTATTTGCAGGAAACAATAGAGGAAGCTGCAGGACTGTATTGGTGCTACTGATGTCCATTACCTACAGTACAAAAGTAGCAGAGTGGATCAGATGGGTCACAGTCCATTGTTCAGGCATCTTTCACATTAGCAGTTGGGAGAGGAAAGAGATTACAAAGAGGAGACACAGTAAAATGATTTTGGATAAGCAGGGAAGGAAGAAACTGACTTGAGGTGAAAGGTTCACTTTTGAGGACCACGCACACCCTTTTTATTGAATGTCTGTTGTATTCCATGGCTTCCTTTTAAGTAGCTGTGGGGTGGTTGCCGAACCACCTGTGTTTCTAAGTCAGAGCTGTAAAGGCTTCTCCATTCCTTTTGGAAAGGTGGCCCAGTGACTGTCCCTGGACTCTCACCAGCCAGCCCTAGGTGGCTGCTGGGCATCAGGGTTCCTTTGTGATGGGTGCCAGAACTCTCCTGGTCAGACTGGGATACATCTGGGTCTGGAGATTTTAAAATTAAGCATCTAAGCTGGGGAAAGATTCTGTAATCTTTCATCCACAGCCGATGGAAAGAGCTACCCACTTCTGTAAGGTGGGTCATCCAGGCCTAGAGGCAGTACCTCTGGTTGGTGGTGTGAACAACCCACTGGGTATTTCTGGTGCCCTGGTGACAGCAAGGGAAACTTCAGCTTGATTTCATAGGACTAAGGTTGAGCCTTGATTCATTGAAATGGCAAGAATAAAGCTGGGTTCTGGCAAGGGCATGAGAGTGTGGCTGTGTGGGTGCTGTAGAGCAATGATTTAGACACTTGCACAGAGAGAAAACAAAGCACAGTCATATCTAAAAGCTGCTGATTCCAGAGGTAGATAACCAGGTTTCCTTTCCATTTCATCAAATGCTAAGTGAACTAATATCAAATATATTCTGTTTTCTTTCCTTCTTCGAACCCTGATAGGATTTTCATTGTTTAAGGAATTAAATGCTTGAATGTTTTTATTTGTAATTTAGTCTGTTAATAGGGTTAGAGAGAGATGTTACCATTAAGTTTTGTTTGCTTCAAGATTTTTTGTCCGATTTTTACATAGGATATGTTCATAAGCCCGTAACTATTTTTCTAGTAAAAGTTAATGTTACTTTAATGGTTAGCTGTGCTGAAGAAGAAATGTACCAACAGTGCAAAATCGTTATCCTGAAGTAAAAGCCCAGGGTACTTAGTACCTAATTTATGGAATTTGCACATTTAGTGGAAGTTTATTTACATGATATTTTATTAAAAAAAAAACAAAAACAAAACCCACTTATTAGAAAAATCCCCAAAACAAAACAAAACAAAAACTAGCTTGTTTTTATCATGAGAAAAAGAGGACATAAAGGTTACAAATATACATTGATCATCTTCTTAAGGCAAAGCTGTATTAGACATAGGGTAGTAAAACTTGACTCCTATTTGAGTCTGAAGTTCTACAGCTGCATGTAGAAATGTGTGCTGGAACTGTGTTACTGCCCCAGGTAGAGGCATCCCTCTGCCCATGATGGATGAACCTCCTCTCCGCCTGCCCCAATCTGTCCCTCAGCCACATAAATGCAGTGCACTAGTGCAGTGGAATTTCAAAAGTCTTGTGATTGTACAAAAATTCTAAATGTTTTTAATGTTTGAAATATCTGCATTGTGTTACAGTGGAAATAATTTGTGTGTTATAACTGAGACTCTGCCAATGTCTCCTCTGCAAGTGTGTTGTTTTACATTCCCAAACACATGCCAGACTTCAACCACAATACTTTTTTTTATCCTTAACATATAACTATGTTATTCCAATATGTACTTTGAAGAGAAGAAAGAAAAGCTAACTTTTGCCATAGCTTTTGAGACTTCAAAGTACCCATCTCAGCATTTAGGCGGTACACTGTAACTAAGATGAGACCTTTTTGGTTTTTTGTAAGTGTGAGTTCAGTCATTATAAGGCAGAAGATGCCAGACATAACCTGGAAATCGAAATATAGTTCCATATTCATTTCCTGTGAGTTCTTTCTCCTTCCTCATCACAAACTTCAAGAAGCTTGAATTCCTGATATGAGTTCCTCTTTCTTCTCTTGAATTAGTCACAGAGGGACAGAGACTTCATAGAGACTGTTACAGAGGGACATTGACTTCTCAGGTCAGCACTAGTTCTGTAATAATAGTTTGCTTTTAAGTCCTATGCAGATGACAAATAAAGCCCAGAGGATGTTTGAAGGTGGTAAGTATTAGGCCTCTTAACAAGGGCATGTAGTGATAGGACAAGAGGGGAATTAAAGGGGCTTTGAAATGAAAGAGGGTAGATTCAGAGTAAATATTAGGAATCAGTTCTTTACTGAAAGGCAGTGAGACACTGGAACAGGTTGCTTTGAGAAACTGTGGATTCCCTGTCCTTGGAAGTGGTCACGGCTACTTTGGATGGGGCTTGGAGCAACCTGGTCTAGTGGAAGGTGTCCCTGTCTCTGATAGGGAGGATGGAACTAGATGATCTTTAAGGTCCCTTCCAACCAAACCGTTCTGTCATTCTATGATTCTAAAAGAACATTTTAAACCCCTATAGCAGCTACAACTTTCATTGCAATGCCTATTAATCAGTTCTCTGTATAATGTTAATGAGAATTATTTTGGGGACTGTTAGAGGATTTTCTTCTCTCATTAGTATAAAACAATGCCATCTGATGTCCTAACATCCCTTTTGTAGCACGGACCTGAACTGCAGTAATACTCCCTTGCTTTACAGGAGTTTTGTGAGGATACATGTGTTAAAGATTTTGCAATCATAGAATAGTTTGGGTTGGAAGGGACTGAAGATCATCTAGTTCCAACCCCCCTGCCATGGGCAGGGACACCTCACACTAGACCATGTCACCCAAGGCTCTGTCCAACCTGGCCTTGAACACTGCCAGGGATGGAACATTTACAACTAATTTGGGCAACCTGTTCCTGTGCCTCACCACCCTCATAGTAAAGAACTCCCTCCTTATATCTAACCTGAATTTCCGCTTTAAGTTTAAGTAAGTTTGAATCCATTGCCTCTTATGCTGGCCATAGGAATACCAAGGATATGTCCTTACAAAAACCTATTGGGACTGAAATTTCAGGTCAGGATGTTCTTGTTCAGTTGTTGTTCTTATATGAAATACGTCCCTGCAAAGGTAGCATTATAATACATAATTTGGTGTTTAGGCTTTTGGTGGATTTGGAGATGGTGGGATTTTGTCCTTTGAAGAAGCTGACTCCATCTGGATTTTAAAGCAAGTAGCTTGGAGGCAGTCATATCCCTGGGTTAGGATTCTCTTATTTTTACCCTTTCTTAATTTATGAAAAGGGATTTCATATACATCAGCTTACTCTGAAAGTTGTGGGTTTTTTTCTTTATATCCATAGTCAGTTTTTAAAAGGACACTTCTGTGCACCCACTAACGTGTTTTCTTTCTTCTGGAGGAAGGTGGGTTTTGTCTTCTCCACTGAGAATATGGGGCACTGCTGGTATAAAGGCAGAGTGAGCAAAAATTCTCAGACCATTCACCTATCCCTTACCCAATCATTGAGAAAACAGGGCTAAATTTCTTAGAATTGAATTGATAGCAAATCTCATCCAGTTTGGCTTGTAGGAAGCCTTAGGATGAAGCAAATATTTTCTGGTCTGTTCCTACTTCTTTTCTGTCAAATTATCTGCTGAAGCCACCAAAAGTAGGTTCTTTGTCAGGCCTCAATGCTTTGTTTGATGTCAGATCTTCTAAAAAGAAAGTTAAGGTTTATTCACCTGTAGTTTTTATTATAATTACCTATCTACAAAAAAATCATTTAAAAACAAATAGTATGTTTGATATCAAGAATAAATGTACATTTTACATTGAAATAATCTCAGTGCCTTACCTATGGTGTATTGTTGCTGTGTAAAGAATGTGTTGCAATAGGTACAGGCTGGTTTTATACCATCACAGTAACTTGTCTGAAACATTTATCTCATTTGGTGTGAACTAAGCAAATTATAGTAGAAGGTCATAAAATTCATAAACTCTAAGTTAAATATCTTGAGAGCAGATGCAAAAAACATTCCTGTATTGTAGTTTGTCATGTTACTGATCTTAGTTTAGTTGGTAAATGCTTTTAATGCACTGAAGATTCCCTCATTTTTTTCTTCAGTCTCATATAAGTTCAATATTACAGTGTTCATCACCCAAAATTTCACTGATGTTCATCTTGTGGGCGATCATAGCTGAACATCATATTGAACTAGTATATCATTTCCTCATTGATGATATTTTTTAGAAGGGGAAGCTGTTATGTGAAGAAAGATAATTCAGTTTTCTCCAATCACAATCACAAAACATTCAGCAATTTTAAAAATGTCTTAAAACCAATAGAAATTATGGCTTTTATTTCAGAAGAAACTTTAGCAATGTTAAAGGGACAATTCCAGCTTAAAGTTTGTGTTTCAGTGTGGTGGTTCACCTTCTACTGCTGGTAGCAGTACACATTGTAATCGTGTGAGACTGTGGTTTGTAAGTTAAGTTGGTTACATTGTGCAAATGTACTGAGACTGAAAGGATCAAAGAGGAGGATCACTCCCCAGTCAGCAGGTACTGTCTCTGGTCCTGCACAGGGGAATAATGTTGCTGTGCTCATGTTCTGGGTACGATAGAGAGAAGGTTAATAGGGTTCAGAATTTCTCAATAAGAAAAAGTAAAAGCCGATTCGTTGAAGTATGTGAAACAAACTGACATGAAAATATACCCAGGTTTTATTAGACCTCTTCAAATGCAAACAGATCTTCTAGTTTTACTATGGCAAGTGAGGGCTTCTGGGCTTGATTTGTGTACTATGTGACATATCTGGAGGAGTTACAAGCTCTTGAAATGTGAATGGTTTGGTCTTTGTTATGTGTGTGTATTGAGAGGTGGAGGTAATGAAATTGTGAGTTGACCTTTTGATACAGCAGCCCTAGCAATTGCTGCTATAATAATCATCCTCCTTTCAATTCCATGAGAAAATGGAAATTACAGTTCTACAGATGGCTTCTATTTTTATGCATGAGCTTGTTTAGAGCCGTCTATCACTGAAGAGCATGTTGTCTCCTCATTGCAGCTTTTAAATAGCTTGTATCATGCCCATTGTATTTGATGGCATATGATGCTGCACGCAGGCTGACCAGATCAAGACGTTGTCACATGTGCGTCCTTGCATGAGCCAAGCTCAGTTGTTTTACTCCTCTACCCATGATGACAGGTGGTGATGAATGCTCCTGGTTTTCCCAGTGGGGGTGAGTGATGGCCCTGCTCCAAGCACTGGCAGAGATGGAGTGGGGCTTCCTTCTGTAAGGATTGTACCCTACTACCCTCTTAAAAGCACTGTGGTCACCTGAACTTAATTAGCTGATGATGATATGATGTGGCTCTGTGTTGTTCAAAGGCACAATGGTACCTTTGGGGTACCATTTGAAAACAGTTTCTGACCTGTCATGGTTTGGGTTGGGTTGGGTTGGGTTTAGTTGCATTTGGTTGGATTGAGTGTGTTTGTTTGGGTTTTGTGTTGGAGTAAGGAGAGAGCATGTGCTGGTTGGTTAAGGTGACAAGAGAAGCTGGTTCCCTCTGAGACACTAATTCAAGAAATACCTTTTATCCATATATCAGGTTTACTGTCTTTATCCATACATCAGGTTTACTGTCCTGTCTTGTTTGTGGATTCAGGTGCCTTGCCTGAATCCACAAACTGGTTTCCTCTGGAGGTGTATAACCTCAGTGAGCCCAAACTGGAGTTTTTTGCAAAGTCCTCATTTGAGCAGTAGTGTCATAGCCTTTCTGTGAATGTTTCACTTGAGCGAACTTGCATTAAACCAGCACAATGCCTTCAGGAGGGATCAAAGTGCCATGGTGGGCTGAAGGAGAGCTCAGGGCTGTGCTGCAACTGGTAGTGCACTATATGGAAATGTGAAGGCAGAATTGTTAACATGATGGGGTCAGGGAACAGAAAGCTGGGAGCAGATTTTCAGTGGGATCAAAGTCGAGGTCAGAGAGTCAGCCATGGGAGAAGACTTCCAGCAGGAGTTAGTGGTAGGATAGAGAAATATAAGACTGAAGATGACAGGACTGGTGCTGCATCATGCTCAGGGCATAGTGATGTAGACATCACCATGTACCTCACCTCAGATGCCTCAACCTGAATGATTATGGACACTGAATTGTATTTGTGCGTCTGGAATTGATCCCAGTGGATCCAGGATATAGTGTGTTTGGAGGATATCATGGAGAAAGGTTGCATTGCTACCCATGCATGTTGACAATTTGAATACAAGCAAAAGCAGTTAAACAATTTTTGCAGGTTATTATTTTAAATTTTAGGTTGTTTTTCTTATCTCAGCTTCTCACAGTGTTCATCTTTCTTTTATAGCCACCTTAGGACTCTTGAACTCAAAAGTGCAGAACGGGTCTTTGTTTCCGTGGTACATAGTGAGCACATTTGTAACAAAGAGATGGGCATTACTAAGAGGAATCCTAGGGAATAGCTCTTCCCACACCCTAAAAATAAAAAAACAAACCCAAACCAAAAGCAAATTCATACCAAACAAGAAGCTAAAAGGAATGTACAGGAGTCAGAAGATCTGGGTGAAATTTGGTTTCAGTGACATTAGTGGTAAAACTTCTTGGATTACCATGGAGCCAGGGTTGCAGCTTTGTATTTCGTTTCCATCGCTGCCATTACATGTGCTGCCAGTCCCCCCATGTAACATGAACACCGTGACACTTTCCCATGGTTGTAGAGTGTTGCAGGGGTCACTGTAAGGAAAGTCCATACTGAATCTGGGTACTTACTTGGTTTACAAATTACTGTTTCATTGCTGGTTTATCATGGGATAGAAAGTGTGGGGAGGTTTCACAGCTGTTTCTAGACACCTCCTGCATGGAATCTCCCCTTCCTGACAGCTGAGGCCACATCACCCTGTCTGCCATGCCGATTGTTCCGCCAAACGAGACAGATATAGCCACAAAAAGCTCAATGTCTTCATGTGGCCTTAATTCCCCATCTGTCTAGCATCTTTCAGCTTTTAAAGATAGATAGATTTCCTGCGGGGTAGAAAATATTCTCTGGAGCTGTGGGATTAGGGGTGCTAATGTGGGGCCACCATCTTGAGAGGGTATTTACGACTCAGGCAGGCCTTTTGGTTTGTTATCAGACATGCTTGGTTTTGAAGTGACTTTTCTTATATAGCTTGTCTTCATTTATATTGTTCTAAGTTACTGTCTCTCAAAGATTTTCAAGCAGCTGTTTATCATTGTGGAAATATATCTCCAGTTGAGAAGAGCAGATGGGCATCTCTCTTCAGACTCAGTGGGGAATTAGCTTTGTGAGTCTGTCTTATAAGCAAGCTGGATTTAGGACCTACAGTTTGCCTTCATTTTGGAAACAATATTATGCATTCAGCCAGAGTACTAGCCTGTCTAGGAGTGGTAAGACTAGCACAGCAGTTTCTATACATGTGTGCAGTTAGGGTACAGTGAGTGCATCAGATGCATTTTCCTCTGATTGTCAGTGTCCAACATGCTCTCTTTTGGGTCAGTCAAGTTACTAACTGCATTTTAATAAAAATTCTGATGCCATGTGTCTTCTATCTAATATTGCATATATCTGTGCATATAGATATATTTTGTATGTATCTGTGAAAACTGACTTCATAATTTCGCATAGATAACTTGGTAAAGTAAAATTAAGCTGAAAAACTGACTTGAGAGGACAGGAAACTGCCAGTAAGTTATTAAAAGTCTACTTGTAGACAAAAAGTTAATGCCTCTTCTTCCTATTTACAGGATTCTTCCTATTTGCAGCATTAAGTGAAAGCCCTGGCGGTGCTTAAACAGTATCATATGCCAAAGAAGTGAGCACATAAGGAAGGAACATGCAATTTTGGAAGATGCGTAGTTCCATCTGCACAGTCTCACTTCAGTGTGGGGTGGCTGCAACCGTGCACACCTCCTGAAGCAGGCATCACACCTGGGCAGGGAGGAGTCACACTCACTCACACTGGAGGGGGAAGGTGGGGAATTAAGTAGCATGGGACTGTGATATTAGAAACAAGACATTTCAGCACTAATGCTGTTAGGAGGGATTTGTGGATGTGCACTTGTGCAGAGTGATCTTGGCAGCTGGATCCATTCTGTTTTATCCCAGCAAGGGCTACCCCCCGTCCCTCCACCCTAAACACCAGCTGCTCTTCTAAAAGCATCTGCTTTTCTTCACGCAAGCATCTGTCTTCTACACCACCCCAGGGCAGCAGCAACCCACTCTTACCTTTTCCCTCCTTAGGTAGGCTTCTCACCCTACCAGCAATCGAAGATTATTCCCTCCCTCTCTTCTGCAGAAATAGCAACTTCTTCCCAATTACTCCCTCAAAGCCAGCCAGAAGAGCCTAAAGGCCTGTGAGCCGTCACAGGAGAAGGCATTTGACAGCTCAGCCAGCCATTCTTTGTGCTGCCCAGGGAAAAGGCAGCAGGCTGAGTGGGGGCACTGGGTTTGACTCACTGGCTGCCAACTGGGCCATGCTGCTTTAGCACATTCCAGCCATGAACAGTGTAAAATGATATATCACGGGTACAGATGTGGTTTACTCACTGGCACTTTGCTTCCCAACATTCCTGATCCATGTAGCATGCATATCACTCATATTCTTTTCCTTTGATTGAAAAATGATAAGTAAGGAATAACTGTTTTTTTCTACTATAAAGGGATTTGGGTCAATTCTCTTTCTTGGCCAGGGAACAGAGATTGTGGTACAACTTCCAGGCAGTCAGAAATGGACACTATTGCCTGTAAAGGCATCTGCTACTACACTTGTGTGGACTGCTTGTGTATATATGCCAGCATGTATGCATTTTTTCTATCATGCTCCTAAAATGCCATCTACTTCCACACTGGAGGAAGCCAAGTATCAGGATTCTAGGAAAAACAGAATCACAAAGTCACAGAATCACAGAATAGCTGAGGTCAGAAGGCACCTTTGGAGTTCACCTAGAACAAACCCCCTGCTCAAACCAGGATCAACTAGCCCAGGGCTGTATCCAGCTGCGTCTTGAGGATCTCTAAGGATGAAACTCCACAATCCCTGTGGGCAATTCTTTCCAGCGTTTAACTGTCCTTAAGAGTAAAGAAATGTTTTTTTATATTTAGATGAAATTCTAAATATTCAGTTCATGCCCATTTCCTCTTTTTCTTTGTTTGTGCACCACTGAGAAGACTGGTTCCATCTTCTTTACACCCTCATCAGGTGATTATATACATTGATAAGATTGCCCTGAGCCTTTTCTTCTCCAGGCTGAACAGTCCCAGCTCTCTCAGCCTCTCTTCATACAACAGACACTTCAAGACTTTAATCACCTCTGTGGCCTTTTGCTAGACTGTTTCCAGTATGTCCATGTCTCCCTTGTACTGGGTAGCCCAGCACTGGACCCAGCACTCCAGGTGTGGCCTCACCAGTGCTGAACAGAGGGTAAGGATCATCTCCCTCGACCTGCTGGCAATGTTGCAGCCCAGGAGGCTGTTTCTGCAGCCGCCTTTGCCACAGGGACACATTTCTGGCTAATGTTTAACTTAGTGTTCACTGGGACCTTCAGGTCGTTCTCTGCAAATCTGCTTTCCAGCTATTTGATCCGAGTCTGTCCTGGTGCTTGGGGTTATTCATTTCCAGGTGCAGGACTTGTCAGTTCCATTTGTTGAACTTCATGAGGTCCTTGTCGGCTTGTTTCTTCATCCTCTTGAGGTCCCTCTGAATAGCATCACTTGTGTCTGGTGTATCAGCCCCTCCTCCCAATTTTGTATCATCTGCACACTTGCTGAGGATGCATTCTGTCCCATTGTTCAGTTAATTAAAGAGGATGCTAAACAGTGCTTAGTAAGTCCAGTATCAACCTATGGGATGTACCATTTCAACTTTCAACTGGATTTCATGCCACTGACCACAGACCTGTGCCTTTCAGTCCAACTCATTGTTTACCTAGTCTATATTTCATCAGTTTGTCAATATGAAATGCAATGCATATGTCAGTTGTTTCCATGTCCTTTGTCAGCAGATCCTCATTCTCATTCAGCAGTAGGCTTGAATTTCCCTAGTCTTCCTTTTGCTGCAATCTCTTGTTGTTGCCTATCACATCTCTTACCAGATTAAACTCCAGCTGGGCTTTGGCTTTCCCAACCCCATCTCTGCATGCTCAGACTGTTTCTGCATTTCTCCTGTCTCTGCTTCCACCTCTTGCATGCTTTCTTCTTTATGTTTGAGTTCAGTAAGCAGGTCCTTATTCATCCATGAAGGCTGCCTGTCTCCTGTGACTGAGTTCCTGCTCTTAGGGATGGACTGACCTTGGGCTTGGAAAAGGTCATACTTGAAAATGTCTTGGAGCCCTCTTTGCTCCAGATGGTGTTGCATGGGATTCTTCCAAGCAGATCCCCAAACAAACCAGTTTGTTCTGCTGAAGTCCAGGGCAGTGAACCTGCTGTTTGCCTTCTTCTATCCTCTGAAGAACCTTACCTCCACCATTTTATGGTCCTGCAGCCAGGGCTGCTCCCAGCCTTCACATCCCTGATCGGTCCTTTCTTGTTGATGAATATCAGGTCCAGAAGAGCTGGGCATAACTGAAAACCTCTCAAACACAGGAATTTTGAAGCTTACCTGTGGAATGAGTTAAATTTTATTGAGCCATTGGTAGCTTTTATTTATTACTTTTATTTTTTTCTTGAATGAATGAAAATTCATGTCACCATGCCCTGCAAGTCTTGGTCTCGGAGGTTTGTACTACGACTTGCTCTGCTTTTGTAAGTACCATTGTATGAACAGTCCTTCTCTGATCCACTAAGTATTATCTTATAATCATATGCAGTGGCACCTATGGTAGCAAAGTCATGCTATAGTTACGCCTGGCCAAAATGTTAACATCATTTGGAGAAAATGTGGTTTGAATGTGGAGCGTGCAAGCACCATTCTTTCTGAAAAGACTTTTGAAATATATGCCAAAAATAAGGGCATAATGAAAATAATATTCTTGTTCCCTCATGTTGCAGGGAGGTTTAGTTGGTTCTGTTGACTTGTGGGTGTTCTTGTCACTTTGATCTCATTCTGGCCTGTACTAGTACCAGTATGGACATATGTCTTCCTGAAATTGGCTTTGGGAAGAGGCATCAGTACAGAAATACCTCAAGTCTTGCATCTGATACTGCTTTTAACAGGTTTAGTTCCACTTTCATTCCTAGAGGTGCATTCTTTCTTAAGGACAAGCCAGTGTTTGGCTTTTGGATTTTTCAGAAAATGACGGTGGTGGTATAATCAGTTCCATACTGTCAGTGTGTCAATTCTCAGTTGGCTAGTGCAGCAATAGATTAAAAACTTAAGTGGGTGGAAAACCAGCTTTAATTAATTAACATGGCTCCTAATTATTTCTAATGTTACCGTTCTCTGAGGACATAGATAGTCACCCATGAATATGCTGCATTAGTTTGAAAAAGACTAATTTCTCCAAACAGAAAGATAATTTTATTTTAAAAGTTAACCAGTAACAACCTATTTAGATATTCCTGTATATTTCTTTTATTGCAAGTGGATGTTGTTAGCATGGTTCAAAAATGATAGGTTATTACTAAACAACATAAAACTGCCTTTTTCTTCATCTGTCCAATCTCATGGACCTCAGTTGAGGGCAATATTTGCCCCAGGATGTGTTCAGGTAAGTTATTTTTTTATTGATAAGAAACTGTGCAGACCATCGTACAATGCTAAATGTTTGTTTTATTCAATATCATCCCTTTCCCCCAGAGCACTTTTATGACTATTCAAGCTTTTGATCACAGTCTTTTTACATGATCAAATTCACTTTCTGTCTCTAGAGGCTACAGAGACCAAAAATCTGATATCTTTTAGAAAATTAAGCTTCAGCATTCATCTTTAGTATCTCTTTCTAGATCTGTGGCACTCCCTCTGGTGAGTACTTGCCAGGAATGCTTTCTGTGGCAGTATTTCTTTTGTTAACTAAATCTTTTTTGATAGACTTTGGCTTTTGGGCTCATTTTTATTCCATATCTCTACTTGGGTTGTACAAGACCTCTGACATGCAGTAATCCACTGGAATGAGAGAAGAGGGTTCAGTTTCCTGAAGGTTTGCACAAGTTTGGGGGCTTTACGCAAGTTTTGTGATATATTCAAACAATTTTTTTCAGTATCATTATTGTTCAAGTCTTCCAGATCTTTTGCAATATATTCTGGTAATTTTTGGCTTCATAATATCTTGATCATAGAAATTATCTCACTAAGCAAACCATCTGGGTGGAAATGAAGATGAAGTATGTGAAATATTGAAAGTGCATTAGTAGGAATGTTTCTTTAAGCTGTACAGATAGATCATAAGCCTCAAAACAGGAGCAGAAAGATCTGCCTGATGGCTCATCTATCTGTGTATTCTTCCTTACATGAAGATCTCCAATCCAGAATATTGGGTTGCTCAGATAATGTTTTAAGCCAATCAAGGCTGACCAGTAAGAGAGCTCCAGTTTTGTTTTGGAAGTTATGTTGTCCTTTTGCTGATTTTCTTTCCATTGTGTACATGATGTCTGATGTGCCTTTCCACATGTGTGTGATTTCCCAGCACTAACTACTTGGAAATGTCTTTAGCTTGAAGAAATAAATAGGAATATTAGATATTGCTTGCATGTTGTACCTGAGAACTTCCCACTATCCATCCATACTAGTAACCAGGACTATACCCCTCTCTCACCAAAAGTAAGCATACGCTTTCTTGCTTTCCCATGAGAAAATTTCAGCAAATGTGTATGAGTCCATTACACAACTGCAATTTAGCTTCTTTCAGAGTCCTAAGTTTTAGTCAATGTAATGACTTCCCAAAATTCCTGGTGTTTGTCATCACATTTCTATGTAGTTTTGGGCCCTGGGAAGTCTCTAGCTGATAGCCTCCTCCCATTAGTTTTATTTTACTTTTTACCCCTTGACTTTTGAACAGATCTGGGCCAAAAATATTGTTTTATGTGGTAATTTGGTAAAAAATACTACTTAATAACCTGAATAACTTACGGGTTGAAGGAGGTGCTCTTGTTTTTTGTTTTCTTCCTCCAGCTGATTCATGTAATTTTTCATCCCTCCTTCTCTCTCTCTATTTCATTATCTTCACTCATTCATTTCTGAACTTGTGATAGTTACAATAAATATGTAGAAAAAGAGCCACTCACTGCTAATGCTGCTGAGATTGCTGCTCTCTTAGAAATACCTGTGGTAGCTTCAAAAGAGCTGCAATATTCGGCATGCTGCACTGTGCTCTGTGTTATGATAGCTACCCTGCTATGAATACTAAGATAGCTAATTTAAAGATAGCTCAGATACATTCCCCTGAGCTCGAGTGACTGGAGTGTTGACTGTGAATAAGTACTCTGATTACACGGTGAGTAAGTATTCTATATAATATATGGAGTATACCCAACAAGATAATGGAAAATGGAAAAGGAAGACTGCTTTTCTTCATTTGCAGGTATTCGGATTGACTGCAGGAAATGAAAAAGGTGAGGAAAATTATGGGAGGGAGGAGCAGGACACCATCATGATAAGGATCACTGTGTTTGTTTCTTCATGTGATAGGGCAGCATTAAAATTCTGAGCATCATAGCAGCACGTGCAGCATCCAGGAGCAAGCAAATACAATTCAACAGTGCCTACATTTGTCAGCAGATCATGCTGTTGGGAGGGAAGGGGGGAGTCCACATGAAAGCTGTTAACATTTCTGCACTTAGGGTTCCAGAATAGCATATTGTCTTGCAATTATTTCCTTTAGAGTCGATCCAGTGAACTTTGCTCCACTTCTACTGTCCCACATCTGTTTCGTTAGACAGCTGTAACTCGTTTAGAGTCATCATAATAAAAAAGAAACCTTTTGTCTTTCAAAGCAATCTGTAGTTTGGCAGGGAATAAAATGGCCACTTCAGCGCTAGTGACAGAGAAATCTGCCTTTAATTGACAGAAATAGCTTTCTCCAGACTCTTGTTTAGGCACACTAACTGAGAATATGTATGCCCTGAAATACCCTAGGGGTTAGCATGTAGCATAAAAATGCAGTTTAATCTTTTGCATTTTGTAGTTGTCTTTGGTGTGTGTCTCTGTGAATTCTCCTCCCTCTTCTGCTATAACACTCCATTCAAGTTCATGCATTGCTATGCTACAATGCTGTACCACAATTTCTCTCCTTTATCTTTTGCAATAAAGCACTGACTTTTTTTTCATAAATCATTTAAGTTTCTCTGCTAGTATTTTTTGCAGGATCCTTACTTCTATTATGAATATAAACTCAGTGGAATAGGGTGCTTTTACAATCCAAGAAATTCCAGAGGCTCAGATCTGACCTGCAGCAACTTGAGGTCTCCTGAAATAACTTTAGAGAGCAAAATGTTATTCAGTTAACTAAACACGCTCAGCACAGCTTCTGAATGCTCTCCCCCTACTCTCAAACTAATGTAGAAAACAAAGACGAAACACCTTTCACCAGTTTTGTCATGCATCGTGAAATATTTTTCAAATCTCTAGTGCCTTCTGAAGCTGCAGACTCAGCCTTTGGTAAGAGAGAGTGTGGAGTTGCCTCTGGGCAGTGGAGATGGCAGATTTCTGCAGCAATCTTACTCTACAGCCATTCTGCCTCCCTCTGTTTTCCACGACTTCATGTCCAACCATTCAGCAGGGAATTTACAAGCCATAAAACTGCATTATTCAGTTATGAAGTAACAACCTCATCACCATGACTTCAGCAAGGGCTCATAAAAGCCAGCATCAGATTTATAAGCGGAGGACTTGCCAGCTATGTCTCACATATGGTTCGCAGTGGCAGACTTGCAGTTTCTGTCACCCAAAACTGTAAAATTCTTGTTAGGTAGTTTGTAGCTGATCTTTCTTTCGAAATGATAAAATGGGTTAAGCCAAAGTCAAGTATTTCATATGGAGCACTTTGTTTGGGAGAGAGTATTTTCCCCTTGGATGGGTTTTCTGCATTGCACATGAACTTTCAGGTTCTTCATTGTTTTTCCTGAAAGCAGTTGTGATGCAGAAGCAGCTGTTCTTCCATGTCACAGTATGGTCATTGTCCCATGACCCAAATGGTATGTTTACCCTGTGGGTAAAGTAGAGGACTAGGGACTTTGGAAGAGACAGAGGCTTGTTGCTTTGCTCTTGGAGTAATTGTTACTTCTATTTTTTGAAAGGCAGAGGTCATATTTTCATTCTGTTCGGGTTTTTTGGTTCTTTTTTTTTTGGGGTGGGGTGGGGTGGGGGGAAGCTCATTAGATGTACGCAGTCTTTCATAACTAATTGCCAGTGGCTCAGAAAGTTAATTTATTCCCCTTCTGCTTGAGATTGCATTTTGTAGTGGGTATCAGTGACCTGCAAAATATTAATGAAGACACCAAGCCTCTTTTTCCTTGCAGGGGTATGCAAAAGGGTGAAAGACACAGAGATCCCATATATCACCCACACATATATATAGCTGGAGAGTAATCACACTGTTTACTTTGAATATTTAAAGAACTGCTCTAAGGCAAAAAAAATAGTCTGGAGCCCATTATTATGAACGAGCTGTAACAGAGATGTTGAGAGGTTACTTGCTTTACTTCAGAATAGCTGTTGCCCATTAACCATGCCAGGACCCTCTAATATTGCAGAAGATTATAAAAGGCTTTTAAAGCTCATTAAAAGATTAGGCCTTTGAAGATCATTTAGAAGGTGATGAAAAGCCACCTGCATGACCCTGGAGATCTTACTAGGTCCACAGATACCTCCATGGACACTTCTGTTTTACAAATTAGCCCTGTACTATTTCCGTAGTCATGAAATCATAATGTTTGCATTGTAAAACATTGAGACTTCCTGTTAATGTTGGCATAATTCCTATCATTTAATCTAGTTACATGAAATCCTGTAACTCATGGAAGAGTGGGATGTCGTCTCATTTTTCACTCAAGAGGTGATATGGTGACATGAGTCAGCAACACTGTAAAGAGAGACCATATCTGCTTCAGTTTGCTGTCATTGCCCATCTGCTGCTTCTCTATTATTTTAAATTATTTGTCTCAAAATTAAGGAAACACAAAGACAGCTGTTCTGGTTTTGTAATTATGTTGTTCAGAGTCTTATTCCGCACAATCATACAATTCTGAGCATAACATTATACAACACAAGACTACAAACAAGAATATTTCCAAGAAAAACACTCACTACATGATGAACTTTTAGCAAGTTAATAGTTCCTGACATTCATGTTTGCCTGAAGGTCAGAGTGATATGAGCCTGGTTTGAGTGAGGGACATTTTGTGTTTCCTCAGATGCCTGGTGTGGCATGAGCAAGTCAGTGCTGCCAGTGTGTTTGTGCACTGCAAATAATTTAGTTCTGATGTTGCACAGAGCATTTCAGTGTGGGAGTGATGCTGAATTATGTTTCAAAATGAAACAAGATGTGGAACATAAAAGGGGGAGTGGAAGCAACTCTTCAGAGGTGGGATCTGCGAGGCAAGGACCAGGCAGTGGTCTGTACTTCCCAGGAGCATGGTGAGCATTGCCCATGGTCCCTTGGAAGTGGTCCAAGTATTTGGTTTGTTGTCTTGATGGGTGTCAGGAAAAAACAGCAGAACAGCCTCTTCTTATAACTGTTTCTAACCTTCCTTCCGAGGATGCCTTTTGAATAGCAATCTCGCAAAGGTCCTTTAACATATAAAAAAATATGGTATTAAAAAAAAAAACAAACCAAAAATAACTCTATGAAAGCATATTAAGGCATTGACATACATAAAAATACCATGCTACGTCATAATATCTCTTACCAATGCAACATGATAATGTGGTGGTATTTGAAGCATCTAAAACATTACTTTGATGCTTATGAGTATACCAGAAGTGTTATGATAGCCCTGGAATCAGGGGAAGATACATCTGAAGATAAATGTTGAGCTGTACACCTTTGCGTGCACATCATAACTTAGCAAGTTTTATTTAAGAAAGGATGACAAAGTCTTTTGCAACCCTATGAGGTAGTATTATTTAGTGGTTCTGAATTACTCTAGTAGTCTGTATGGGCTTTGTGATTATTAAACACTGATTAGGATTAATTGGGACTATACAATTATATAGATATCGTAGCACTCTAATGAAGGGTAGAATAAATACATTAGAAAGTTGGTGGTGCAAAGTGAGTCTGTGGCAGGTACATGGTGTATATTTGCAAGGCTTGAAGCTAAAGCTTGTAGCCTTTTGTAAAAACTGATGAATGTGGTGTCAGCATGGGCCCTGCTGGTTTTGAGTACAATAAACGATAATGATGCATGCTATTAAGAACTGAAATTAATTAAGCACAGACAGACTTCTATGTCTGCTGCAGCAGACTGCTGTGGGCTTGGGCGTGCCCTCTCCTGTGGGATGCATGCGATCTTCCTGAGCCACATCAGTGCTGGTGAGACTGCGCAGGAGGCTAAAGGCACTGCCAGCGACCTCTTCAGCTCTCTTTCCAAGAAAATTGGCAGGATTTTGGGAACTTGGAGCTCCAATCCCTCTGTGTCCCCATCCAAAATTCCAGGCAGATGTTGAACACATACCTCACTGAAATCAAGTGTTTGACTTTGTCAGTTTTTTAAAATGTTTACTAAATTCGTTTATTTTTTTTTTAGCCTTTCAAAGCATTTATATAAAAGATGGTGTAAACTTTCTACTGATTTTATTGTGGCTTCCGTTTCAAAAAAGACAATTCTTACTTATTTCTTTCTGTAAAAATTGCTCAGAAGTCAGTTTTATGCTGGCACATCAGAAAATGAGACCAGTTGTACTTCAGAGTAACACTTCAAAGATTTTATTGATTTTTGGGTTTTCAGAGGAATGTTTCATCAAGGGCTTTCAGTGAAGTTCTTTCTTCAACACTTCTTGTAATACTGGTGCTCTAAAAAGACAAAATGTTGTCATCTTAAATGACTGACCTTCAAGGGCAAAGGCAACAATGACTGAAGAGTTTCAAAAACATAGAATAAGTTGAGATTAAGTATATTTTGTTAGTAATGCAGATTTCTCTGTTAATAGCATTTAGAAGTATATCCTTGGAGGAAGTGAAATGTGAAAGCAGTTTGCAGCTAAAGATGTCTTCTCTGAGAGTATCTTTGTTCACCTTCTCTCTTCTCTGTGTGTGCTTCTATGTGTGCACATTTTAATCAATTTTAATCAGAGAAATCTGAATGTCATAATGTGATGAGCACTTCATGTTGTTAATTTCTTAAAAACGAAACTGGGGTAATGTATTTTGTGAGATTATTTTTCCAGGTGTAATTAATATAATATGTTTATTTTATACAAGATTACACTCTTGAGTATGTGGAAATGCTTTCAAAGTCATATGAGAAGGAGCAAGGAAGGTTGAAGGGAAAAAACAGTGTTCTGTGAGATATGAGATAAGGATTTTATTGTGAGTCTTTCAGGGTCTGGCTGTATTACTGGAGATGAGGCATGACAGGGTTATGTACTTTTCCCAGAGGAGTGTTGATAAACCCTTGTGTCACACCAAAGCAGAGGAGGTCCATGGTGGAGATGGATCAGGGAAGCTCCTTGACAAACATTTATAGTGCTCTTAAAAAAACCCCTGTAGGATTATTAATGATATCCACCTGCCTTTAAAGCTAGACTTGATTCACTACCATGGCCTGGAGTTTATCCTTTTAATTCTGTGTGTGGAGTGAGGCCTCACATGCTGACCACCGTGGCCCCAGGGAGGAGTGGTGACAGCCGCCGCTCAGCACACGCAGGGGCTGGCCTGGCACTCACACTGGTTTTGGAGCAAGGATCGGCTCAGCTCAGCTCTGCTTGCAGTCCCCTTGAACACCCTTAGGAATAACATAGGAATAACATCTATTACGAAGACCTCACTCATTTCCTTTTTTTTTTTTTTTGAGATTAATGTCTGTGCTACACTGTGACATCTTGGGATGGGTTTTTCCAAGATGGGTATCTATCTGCCCTGAGCCATATTATTTAATTACTTTCTTTGGGAAAATGATGACAGGAAAATTTCAGGCATTTCTGGGAATAAAATGTTTGTTTTCTGATCTTGATAAATGTGGTGACTTTCCTTGAGTAGATGTAATTCCTCTGTATTTTGATGGAGGCCTGAAATTTGTCAGAAGATGGTTGATGATGGATATGGTGGGCCGAATTTCTGTTTATGGGAGAGAAAAGTTGTGTGTTTGTCTGTGCTCAGTGGATACTCCCTGGAGCACCTGTGGGTGCAGCCATGTGGAGCATCTCAGAGTCAAGGCTGAAGAAGACTTTCCCTTTGGTGGCAACAGGGCTGCATGTGCTTTCCATGACATCCCTGCTGACTGAGTGGTATAGGGGATCGCTGATTTGTGTGAGGGAGGCACCGTACTTACCAGTGTGCACCAGGAGGAAGGGACTGCTCAGGAGGGACCCCTACACTCTGCTGCTCCATATGAAAGCAGTGGGTGATGTGCAGCCTCGCATCAGGTGTGTTGTCTCCAGCACGTGAACTGGAGCGTGCTCATTGGCTGCTGCAGCATTTGGGGTCTGGTTCACTCCTCACAGATTCCTGACTCTTAACTCACAGTACTCCAAATACACAAACTGTCAGCATGAAGTTGGAAATCACACTCCTGCCCTTAAACCCAGCCATCAGTGATCACTAATGGTGAGGGTTCTCTTTCTGCGTGTGCCCCATGTAGGTCTGTTTTTGACCTGTGAAAAGTGCTTAGTGACTTTATCTAGGATGTTTGAGGGTGAGGTAACTCTGACATACACCCCTGGAGAGATTTTAGATGAATGAGGCACTTTGTCTCATGAAATTGAAATGTGTGCAGATGGCTTTTTTCTTACATAAAGGGTGATCCCGTGGCTTGGGGGCTGGCAGTTGCATCTATCTTTATTAAAAAAAAGGACAAAGAGCCAAGATTTGTTGTGGTCCCACAGCAGCACCAAATGGTGGCACGGGAAGAAAAAATATATATCAAGCCTACTCTTTTTAACCGCTCTGTTCCTCTTCAGCTGTGCTAGTTTGGGGAGAGTTTGCATAAGGAACAAGGAGAAAGAAATACCTGCAAAATCCAAGCTTGTACTAGTAAGTGAGAATAAGCAGTCAGGTATTCTGGTTTTCAAAAAGGAGGCAGAAACAACTAATTCCTACAAAATCAGGTAAAGTTGTCAGTGTTGTCAGTGTTGTCAATCCTTGCAGCCCGAGTGCTGTATCTCTGATTTTGAGTTAGCTGAGGGGAAGAAAAAAAGATGAAAGGTGTTCTTGTCCAAGGATAGTGAACCTTGTTTTTAACACACACAACCCAGTTAGGAGGGACCGAAGTACCCCTGATCCAGTTTAGCTCTCTGCCTCTCACTAAAACTTAATACAAACCATTTGCTTTAAGTCATGTATGTGAAGCCCCTGTTACTCCAGTGCAGGCAGCGTGTTGGCAGCAGGGCAGGCAGTCCAGGAGGCTGATCCATTTCTCCTTAAATCAACTTGGTGTCATTATAGAGGTGATCTTAAAGTCCATCCAGTAGCTGATTAAAACTTGTGGAAGTGGTCCCTGAGATCCTCAGCCCTCTCAGTGAGATCAGATGCTGTCATGATCTCAGTTGTACCTGGTACCTGGTTGTGTCAAGGGGGGCTGAAGTTAGGAAGTTACTGGAGGTCAGGCCCTTGCCCAGGTATGAGCAAGTCAGTGGACCAGTGTGGGTCGTTTCCAGCATCTCCAGAGAGGACGCAGAGAAACCAGAAGCCCCATGCCCTTGCCTGCTGCCTACTACTCCAAGGTGGGCATTACTATACTAAATGATGGGCATCCTAACGTGAGACAATGCAGCTGTTCCTGCCAGCAGATAAACATCTTAATTTGCATCCTTTGAATAAGTGGAGCTCTGTGACAGGTTTAGTAAGATGCCTCACTTTCAGGCAGCTAAAAATCAAAGACATGACCCTTTTCAGTATGTTCACATCCCATTACTGAGTATTTTTAGGTTACAAATTAAAACCAGTCTTGCCCTCTGCCACCAGTACAGTTGGGATCTTCTTTGTTCTGAGTGCTGCATGAATGAAAAAGAAGAGGAGATTACTCTGACCAGATCAAGTCCAACACAAACAATGGCAGGCTACATTTACAGGCTATTGAGAACACCCTGTGGAGAAGGCTTGAGGGTACTGGTAGGTGAAAAATTGAACACAATGCAGGGTGTGCTTGCAGCCTAGAAAGCCAACCAGTATGCTGGGCTGTTTCAAAAGCAGCATGGCCAGCAGGTCAAAGGAGGTGATTTTCCCCCTCTACTCTGCTTTTGTGAATACCTGCAATACTGTGTCCAGCTCTGTGGGCAACAACACGAAATGGATGTGGACTTGTTAGGGCAGATCCAGAGGATGGACCAGAACACCCCTCTTATGAAGATAGGCTGAGAGGAGAAGAGAAGGCTCTGGGGAGACCATATTGTAACCTTTCAGCATATAAAGATGGTTTATAAGAAAGGTGGAGAGAGATTTTTTACAAGGGCCTGTAGTGACAGGTCAAGAGGTAATGGTTTTAAACTGAGTTTCAGTTTAGAAGAAAGACGGGAGGTTCAGGTTGCATGTGAGGGAGAAATTTCCTATGGTAAGAGTGGTGAAGTGCTGGAACAGGTTGCTCAGAAAAGTTGTGGATGTCCCATCATTGGAATTGTTCAGTGTCAGGTTGGATGGGGCTTTGAGCAACCTCATCTAATGAGAGCTGTCACTGCCTGTGACAGGGAGGGTGATCTAAATAAAGTTCCCTTCCAACCCAAACCATTCTATGATTCTAAAACAAGTTAGCATAATAACCAGCAGCTGGACTGACCTTGCCATTGTAAAGTTTTCATACACATAAGGTTTTATATGCAGGAGAATGTGAGGAAGCATAAATAAGTTCCTCGGGGTTTGATGGGAAGATGCATCTTATAAAATTAGATGGCAGGCTAACTATACTGCATGGATTGCAGATCACAGGCCATAGTTTACCACTATAGTCATCAACAGTTTGATAGCACATAAGAAGTTATGGGTGACCCACAATAAATTATACAGGCTTTGGAAGTCAGGACAAATACCTTATATTTGATATGACAGATCAGAGTGGATCAGTAAGTGACATAAGATGAGATGATACAGTGAAAGGCCTGGGAAATGACATCTACAGGAGGTCTCAGTTTGGAGGTGAATGGTGTGCAAGTTCACATAATGCAGGTAGAGATGACAGCTTAGGCTGCATTTCAGCTGTACAGACGGCTGTGAAAGTCTGTGTCCTGTTATCCAGAGAGAATCGATACAGCTTATGCGTGGCATAACAAATACAGGATCTGGAGTGAGAAAATGCTGCCAATGCTAAGGGCCAGAAATATAGTAATGGTGCCCCAATAAATGAGATAGAAGGTATTACCCATTTCTTTTTTCCTCATGTCGGTACAACTTTTGTCACAGATATCTGACTGAATGCAGCAAAGCTCAGCATTTGTCAGCTATTAATTGAAATGCTTTATCCCAGATTTGGAGTATTCAAGCAAAGCTTTGATGTCTCAGTGCCTGGCAGTGACAGATTCTTAATGGCTGCTGTTGGGTTACATGAAAAAATAAGCAGAGAAACATGAGGGCATTGTGACAAGGTCAAGTTTGGCAATTTACTCCATTTTCTTCCTGTTTAGAATTGCAGAATATCAGTGTTTTCAGTCCTCAGAAATTTGACACTGTACAAGGTTTGTGGTTGTTGCATCAGTAAGGAACTTGGCACGGTTAGCTTGGCACATGGTTGAACCACACAACTTACTCTTGAACAAGGAAAGCAAGCAAACAAGGCATTTCAGACTCTCCCCCCTGAAAACCATAGGAATGGTGTTTTAAAATAAATGGTTGTCATATGTTTAGTTTTAAGGCATCTCTAAAGTACTTACTTGAGTAATAAAACTTGAAGTCATTTTTATTAGAGTTTTACCTTTGGAACAAATATTTCTGAGAGGGAAGGGAGTGAATTTTGCATGTATTATTCATGCTTGTTAGAAAACAAAGAGAATATAGTGACCCTTGTCTTCAGGGCATTTAGGACCATATGTGGCTTCAGAAATGTGAGCAGTTGTACCAAGTGCTGTTGAGGGACTTAAGCCTGTTTTGCAAGTGGCCTCAGTCCATCCAGCCTGAGGATAGATGAAGCCCAGTGAATAGCTGCCTCTCAAGGTGAAAAATGCTGTCTACTGAATATGAACTTATGGAAATATCTATTTAAAGTAAAAATATTTTCTATGTTGTATTCCTGACTAAGCATGATCTGAATGTCTTCAGAATCTCAAGGAAGAGCTGCTGGGTCCCATAGCAATTTTCTCTGGCTTATGTTATAAGGACAAGGTGAATGAAAAATCCTGCAAGGTCCATGGAATTCTTCTTTTGTAGTGTAATAGAAAACAGTCTCCCCAGAATTGAACTGTAGATATTTGTCTTCTAAATTAACAATTTTTGCTTTATTTACCCAGACAAAAGTTTCTCCCCTGTATAATGGACATCTTTGTTACATGTCTGCTGTTGCTGTTTTAAGACATTTTCTAGATTGCACAAACCCTTACGATGTTGCCACCAGAATGGATAGAGAGATTATTGGTTCTAACCCTCCGTTCTTTACCCAATTCTGCAATTGCCTTGTTACATTAAGTTGACCCTTCCATTTTTCTTGAATTACCCATGTAAAGGGTGTATTAAAACTACCTATGACAGAAAGATTAGATAATATTTGGTAGCAACTGTTTCTTCTATACACGTTGACCTTTTCCATCAACTGAATGAGCATTGACAAACATGCTCCTTCCAATGCTTAGGATTTAAAGTGGAATAAATTGATATAATTGCTCATCTATTTTTCTGCTTTTTTGATATATATGTACTTTCAAAACAGGGTGTAGGCAATGTAATTGGGAACCATAATGAATGGTAACAAGTAATGATCGTCATGTCTGTCAAACACATAAATAAATATGCTGTCACCCTGGATAAAGCTGAAGGAATGATGTTGACCACTTGCTATATAATAATTTCTGGGAAAAGACAGGGTTAGAAATTAATGCAGCTGGGAAAGCTTTCTCTGCATTCCTTTTCTATTCAGTATTTTGCTTATTTGAAAGATTGCTAGCTTAAATACAATATGCATTCCCTGAGATCTGGTTACATCCTATTCAGCTAACATGTGCTACTACTCCTTGTCAGAGTGCAGCTTTGACACAGCATTTGGAGAATTAAATTCGTGCCTGAATTTAGTGGGGAAAGACTGCCGTTACTTTTCTGATGGCATTTTAATTAGTTTTGCTCATTATCCCTAGAGGCATCTAGAGGAAATCTGAGTCATTAATATATACTCCATATTGCTGCTGGAGTCAAGCTGGGAGACACCTCTGTGTTTTGTTACTAGTATTTTCCTGTAAGTAGCTGAAGTGCCATACCTCCTTCCCATGCATAGGTATTGGTTACCACAAATATATGTGTATACTGTGGGGTAATATTTGTTAAGGAGAAAGGCAGAGATAACAGAATATCTCAGAATAATTCAGCTCAGAAGTTGAGCAAGCAAGAGAGAGACAGTAGGAAACTAATCTTCATTCGTTCTGCTGTTCACAGAGCCGTTGTTTCAAACCTAATACATTTTGGCTTTGGGCTATAGCCTGTATCCTGCCACAAGTTATAATGGATGATCACGATGCTCCCTTCTGGTTTTATCATCTGTGAACTGTTTGTCTGACAATAATACATTTTTTGATTCTTGGATACATATCAAGATCTACCCCTTGTCCTCATTTTTCTCTTTTTTTTTTTTAAAAAGGAGAAATAAATTAATTTTTTTTAAGAAAAAATAATTTTTTTTAAAGAAAAAATAAATTTGATGACCTGTTGATCACAGATTTAGACAATGATTTGGGTTTGGTGTGATTAAGTTATTGATTAATTTATTCATTAGATTGTTAACTGCTCCCTCTTTTCTCAAAACTCCTCTGAAAATACCTCTTGAGTGAGATTTGAGAAGAGATGATCCCAAACTTTAAATATTTTCTTCAAGCTATTTTATTCCACCTTCGGCCACAGATGTCTAATGAAGATAGTCCTGCATTTCTGCTTCTTCCCCCAAGACCTGTCTAGGTGTTACTGTAGGTGCATTAGCAACTTTAAGAACAACTAAGAGACATGAACAGTAAATCTAATTTGCTGTCCATCTTTTATTCAGTTTCCTTTTCACCATAGGTTTCACCAGCTTTTGCATGCATGAGATGAACAACTTAACACTGGTCTAAGTTCTGTTTGCTACTAGATTGTTCTTTACAGAAATTATTCTTTTGGAAATTATTTATCTCAGTACTCCATAAAGTTGGTTGATCGTCACAAGAATAATTTTTAATCACAATTGTTAATCTTCCTTTCTGGAAATTCAGTATTATGCAAAGGCTTTGCTGAAGCAAACCATATGGGAGAGAGTGCATTCAGGTTTGGATCTTAGGTCCCTAGTCAGTTCTGAGTCTCTCTAACATAATTTCATTATCCAGACATGGAAAGATCATCAAAAAAGAGCATGATTATTATCAGAAAAAATGCTCTGGGTCATTTGAATCCAGTCGCAGAATGCAAATACACATAAGGCAATGCTCCGCATATGATTTTGAGATTTGGTCATGGAGTTAAGAAAAACCAAAGTAGCATTGCCCATGGTTTCTCCCTGGCAGGAATGAATGAGTATTGCTGTTGTGTGGTTTAGACCCAGCCAGTAACTCAGCACTATGCAGCTGTTCGCTCATCCCCCTGCCTTTCCCCTCCTCTCCAGGGCAGGATGGGGAGGAGAATCGAAAGAATGTAAACCTCACGTGTTGAGATAAGAACAGTTCGGGTTTTTTAGTTTAACAAATAAAATAAAGTAAAATATAGTGATAATAAAAATAGTACCAGCAATAACAATAATAATAATCATCAAAAACAACAAGAGAAGAAATGAAAGCTCAGAAAACACAAGTAAATCACAATACAATTACTTATCACCTGCTGACTGACACCCAGCCCGACCCAAGTAGCGATTGGTCCCTTCCGGGTAACTCCTCCAGTTTATATACTGAGCTGTGGTATGGAATACCCCTTGGGCTAGTTTGGGTCAGGTGTCCTGCCTCTGCTCCCTTCTGGCTTCTTGTGCCCCTCTTCACTGGTAGAGCATGAGAGACTGAAAAGTCCTTGCTATGTAAGCACTACATAGCAACAAATAAAACTTTGGCTTGTTATTAACACTGTTCTCAGACTAGAGCCAAAACACAGCACTGCACTAGCTACTAGGAAAGAAAATAACTGTTAGAGCTGAAACAGCTGAAACCAGGATAATTACATAAAACATTGCATCCTGAAGTATAGCGACTCCTTGCTCTTAGATTGTGTGTAATGCTTACATACCATCCGTAATTTTTTATGTTAGTTCTGTCCACTGCTTCCCTTTTAATTTCTTTGCCTGTATTTTATGTTGTTTTTTTTTAAGAAAACTTTGGAAGTTTTTAAAGAAATGCAGTTTCAGAGATTAATATGGGTTTTTAGCAACCACTTTCTAGTGATAAATCTTCACAAAAATGGAAAATGGTGAAATACAAATGATTGGTGATTAACGCTGGTGTCGTTCCTTTATGTGTTTGATAAAAAGGTCTATTGAAAACACAACTTTGTAACTAATAATTGAATCCTTATGTTCAAGTTCAGATGTCATTTTGTAAAAACAGCTTTAACATTTTTTTCTTCCTTGCTTTTGTCAGCTACTTTTGCACTGATTTTGTCATAAATACAGCCCCATTTTTCAGCCTTTTTGCTTCAAAGGAATCAAAGTAAAAAGTCATTTGCATCCATACTTTTGCCACTGCTGGAATTTATTTTTTTTTTCCCAACATCTTAGGCATGTGCTGCTACTTCCGAATGGACACAGATTATTGAACAATAGCAAGATAATGCAAAGAAATCCTCAGTTTCTCAGTATGTTAAAAATACTAGCTTTCTTCTGCCTTTAAAGATTAATAGTTTTGTTGGGATGTGTTCGACTCCTTTGATGTTTAAATATTAGATGCTACAGCTCTTTCAGACAATATTAAACAGAAGTGATATTTCAGTTCAAGTCCTGATGGTTGGCAAAATTATCTCACTAATGTGTACACCAGCTGAAGGGACTGTGTTCACCTCTGCCTGATTCTCGCACTAAAATACTGGGTCCAGAGAATATGAGGTGAATATTGCTTGTATTTTACATGTGATTCATGGTCAAGGTTTGGGGTCTATATTTGATTTTTTTTTTTTTAATCGTTTCTTGATGCTATCAAAACCCCAAGGGAATTTTTGCGTTGACTTCAGTAGCATTTGAACAGGGCACATAGGAGTCTGAAAAATACAGTTACTTTGACAAGGAGTTATTTTCCTTGATCTATTTGGCCAAACATTGATTTTGCTTCCACATGTGCTCTGCATGCACTTTGGAATTAAAGTCTGCTTTTATTAGACAGCATCTTTTAAGGCAGAGAAGAGTGTCATCTCTTTCCCAAGCATCTTTACAGAATAGTGGTATCGCAGATGCTAGAAGAGCTTCACAAACTATGTGTGTTAGTTACTTCTAGAAAGTGCTCAGAATACATAAGGTATGATTCAACTTACGAGTTTCCAGCCCTGACATTTCACTTGCATGAAGGAAGTAAGCCCAGAAATGTTTTGGCCTTTCTCCATTTTCTTCAAGATGTTCACTTTCAGGAGACCAGCTCTGGTCCCAGTAGTCTGGAGAACATATTTCACCTGCCCTTCCTGCACTCCTGAGTCCTGCATAAGAAGGAGTGAGGCCTCAAAAAATCAACATCTAAACTTCACCAATGGGGCTCAGCCACAAAGAAAAGAGAAATGATGAAAATACTTTGTGCGCAAAGGCATTTTGTTTTTTTAAGCCAATTCAGCTGTCTAATTAAATTAAAAAAAACCAGCAAACCCACAACATTTTCTTCCAAAATTTTTTACCCTCACACAACATAGTGTTTTTCTACTGGCAAACATTAGAAATGTAATTTGTAATGAATGTGAATGTGCAGTGACTATTGCTTTTTGTATATTCTCTTATCACTTACCACTGTTGCAGAGATCTGGTTTTTTTTTTGCTCCTTCTCCACTTCTTTTTCTGTCCTGCGTGTTGTCATTGCAGCAGCTTTTGCAAAAGAGTTTTGCATAACCATATGGTGCCTAGCTCAGGAAACGCCTTGAATCCTGAGGACTACAACTTCCTGCCATAACACATTTTAGGAGCAACAGCCATGTAACAAAGAGACATCTCTTCACTGAAGGTGTCCCCAGGCAGTTGTGACATGATCCTTTGCCAACCGCAGGGGAAGACTTCCAAGAAGCTGTGGGCACATATGTCCTACATCTTAAACATTGCACAGCAGAAACCAGAGACAGGTTTGGGTTTTTTTCTAAGCATTTAATCTATGATCAAGTTAGGTGCAAAAACTTTGTGTAGACCTTTATATGTTTGAAGGGGAGAGCAAACTGAGAAATGTGTTGCCTATCATCATGACCAATGATATACAAACAGTCTGGTGGTTTTCTTTGTGCGTTTGTGGAAGGAGGGGAGGGAAGGATGGCTCACACAGCAGATGATGTGATTGATCAACGTGTTAACTAGTGTAGCAAAATCCCATCTGTTTATATGGTTTAAATCTTTCCCAACCATGAAAAAAGATGGGCAGAAAAGAAGCACAGAAGTAAAATCCAGCATGAATGAAAAACTTGAGCCCAATCCTGTTAATGATGAAACTAACACAGCTTCAAGGAGAATAAGATCACATCCTAAAAGACAGGGTATGTGAACATCCACAAATGCCATCCTTTGCTAATTCTGCTTGGCAAGAACAGTGGTGGCTTTTCTCTCCAGATTTCTATTTTTCATTCAGAATGTGCTTAAGCCCCTCGGTGTCGTCTGTAATAATCAATTCCCTTTCTAATGACAAGCAGGATCTAGAATAAATATAACAAGGGAGCCTTTCGTAATAACTACTTGCAACTTGATTATGGTTTGATTTTTTTCAGTTTCTGTCTGCTTGGTTTCCTTTATTCATGCTGGCAATGCCAGTGATGAGGGATAATAAAACATGTTGTGATTCAGGCCTACTCTGATAACTGTATTACTTCCTGTGAAAAGGGAAACTACTTGTGCCATGAGCAGGTTCCGTGCAGTAACAGCACCCTGTCTGCCTTGCTTCTTTTTATAGTTTCTATGAAAGAAGTAGCTGAAGTAGCTTTAATTCTGAATGAAGCAATGTTTATGGTTTCTGTAATCACTATTTAGTTTCAGTAAGAGAGATTTTTCAAGTAATGGGAGTAAAACATATTCTTCTATCAATCAGTCCCACCATTAAGAAAGCTATGTAGAAAACTATGATAATTTAATCATAGATGTACTTATTTAGGGAGAAAAAATCACCAGAGGCATGCATGCAGAAATGTCTTAGCTGTGTATGCAGATACTCAAAAAATGCCTGTGAATATATAATTCTGCAAGCACAGAAATTCAAACTATCAATATTTTGACTTTTATCACAGTATGCAGTGCTCCATGGCATGCCTGGTGAAAAGCTGTTGTAATCTGCTAGGAAATACCTACTAACTCTTACAAATGTGGGATCATTAGTAATTTGTTCCTAGTCAGTCTGTGTGTGTGACCTTCTGGACGTGGGCTGTAGTAGAACATGAATGGTACAGCCCTGCAGAAGGTACAGTGCTTCCAGGATCCTGGGCATATGAGAAGAGAGGTGGAAGTTTTATGGAGTGTGCTGGTGAAGATCAGAAGTACAGTTCTGCCAGAGCTGTAGTACAGATACGGAGTCCAAGTGGTATTTTTGGATGTAGACACAATTTGGGGTACGACAAATATGAGTAATGACAAATGTATTGGTTCTCCTGATAAAGCAATCCAGGGTCCAGGCCTTCTGAAATGTGAACTTTGTCTGATTCCCAAGATAATTTAGATTCCCTTGGTAATACCTATTCAACTCCTAGCCTCCTAGGACTACAGATTGTTTCCCATTATATTTGTCAACACCTGCCATAACAGAGCTTTGATCTTTGTCTGCTGGAAGTTACTGTTTATTAACAATATTACTGCTACTGTGATAATGCTGATAATTTATAGCTCTAACAATGTCTCTTGTCTTTCCCAGCAGCCAAGCAAGCTCCCTTCTCTTATCTGCCACTGTTGAAGTTGGAGAGTAATACTACATTTAATGTCCTTCCACTAACCTTAGATATTTATGGTAATGTCAGATGGTTTGACAGTCGTTGCCTCTTGCTACTTTAGTTTCTGAGAGAAAACACAGACTGCAGACTTCCTTGTAATCAGCCATGCATTATGTTCTGGTAGAAAGTCATTCTCTGCAAACATTTTTCCTCTCTAACAGTTAGCCCAGCTTGTGAGAACTTGTCTTTCTGGGGGAGAAAAAAAAAAAATCCCTATATCCATGCTGTACATTCTCCACTAAGAAAATAAATCCCCATTTTTTTTAAATTCTCTTTTCATTGTTTATCTTGTTTCAAGCCTGCAATTGGCTTGACTTTTTATCCTTCAGTATTCCTTTTAAAACAGTGCTCTTGCCAATGGGCTTTTTTGGAACTAGCTTAAACAGACTGGTTTGGGTTGTTTTTTTTTCTTTTTTTTTTTTTTTTTTGTGCTGGCTCCTTCTGCCCTTGGATTTCTTGACTAATTTTTATAGTACACAAAGACTGATAATTCTGCATCTTGACATAAACAGCAACCTGTATTTGGAGAATGTGAAGAACTCAGCACATATCTTATTGATTCATAGGCTTTTAATGACTACTTGGCATTTCTTTTGGGACTTGCTTCTTAAATGCAGTCTTTTTATGGGCACGTGGAAATATTTCAGGTGATTCGAGGAGGGGAAGAAAAAGAAAACCGAACAAACCCAGCACAAAATCAAACACCATGCCCAGGAATCTGGTGCTGACAAGATTTTAGGTGAATTTTAAATTAAGAACCTGAAACTATGTGTATGGTGAAGGCACTGATGACTGTGTTCTGGTAAAGGGCTGTGTGTTTTCCTTTGTTCTCTGGTGATGGCAAGGAGCTCAGGGGTCTTGCTTCTGCTGGCTGAAGGGCAGCTGCCTTCAGTGTGTGCTCACTGCTCAGCCCAGGCTCCAGGACTGTAAATCAGACCAGCTCCCTTTTAGTCATCTGAACAATACTGATTTACACCAGTTGATGAGCTGATGTTCTCCTGAGTCCCCAGTACAGGTGGGTGAGACTTTCAAGGGTGCCTTACTGACCCCAGCAAATCATAACCGCACTAAAAATTATAAAAGTAGGTGAATGAAATTCACAAATTTGGCTGAATTCAACCATTACTTTTATGTCCAGAATATAATTTGGAAATGACAAAAACGATTGATATATCATCTTTTAATATTTGTTTAGTAATACATGGAAATAAAATGTTTTCCTTTGGATCAAACAACTCATCCCATGTTGATATAAATAGGAATCTTCCCCTCACCAATTCAACCTGTGAATGAAAAACATCCGTTATTTCTTCAACTGTAATTAATAGGTCAGATATACACACTTTGAATTTCCGCTGATCATAGAATCATAGAATCAGCTAGGTTGGAAAAGACCTTTAAGATTATCAAGTCCAGTCCCAGAACTGCCAAGTTCACCACTAAACAGTGTTACTGAGGGCCTCATCTACACATTTTTTGAACACCTCCAGGGATGGTGATTCCACCACTTCTCTGGGCAGCCTATTCCAATACTTTACAACCCTTTTTGTGTAGGAATTTTTCCTGATATCCAGTCTAAACCTCCTCTGATGCAGCTTGAGTATGTTTCCTCTTGTCCTATCACTTGTTACTTGGGAGAAAAGACTAGCTACCTCCTCATATCACTATAAGCTGATTTAATTAAGCTTCTCATGAGTTCAGTGTTTCACTGCACTGGGCATTTATTTACTGCTGCTGCTCTTTCTCAGATTCTGCAACCTGCTTTTAGAGTTTTCTCTTCTCCTTTTCATCTGCAGCTCTGGTCAGATCCTCAGCTGGTGTAAATAGCTGTGAACACTCTAAGGATGCTGGTGATTCACACAAGCAAGTGATCTGGTTCCAGGTTGTCTTACTCCTTTATGAAAATGGATTTGGCGAGCAAGATTTGTCTGTAAATGTCTCATCTGAGTTTATCAGCATCCTAATATGCCTCAGTCAAGTGGTTTTTAAGGGTGTTTTCATTTTATTTCTTAGGAGAATTTTATGTTTATTCTTTCTTTATTACTTAAATGCTGCACTGAAAAAAACAAATTGTCCATTGAGATGGGTTTAGTGGAGCATTTGTTTCTTTCTTGACAGAATGGTTCTCTGCATACATTAAAAAGTAAGAGAAAAGAAAAAGAAAGGCATTTTATTTAAAGCTTTATTATAAAATAACCAAGTAAATGTGTACTTGAGACTTGAATTGGGAGGTGGGTGATTATCAGTCCTTTAATTAAAGTGAATGAATCAGGACTCCTCGAGGCCTTTACCTTGCAGCTGTGTATCAGACAAACCCTTGGCAGGCTGCATCCTGTGGGTCTGCTGGGATTTCAGGTTTCCCTGTTGCTTTTGGGGAATGTGCCTTCTGCCAGTGCATGCAAGCACTAACCCTACTGCACCCAGGCAGGAACGGAGGGAGGAAGGGAGGACCACCTTCTCCTTGCCAAATATTTGCTGCGCAAATCTTGGTAGTGTTTGCTCATGTCAGTGTTGATTTAAAAAGTATGTATGGACCTCCAATTCAGAGTGAATGCAGGCAGCCCATACCATAGCACACTCCATTCTATCTGTGGTCTGTGATGCTCTTGGGGAGCGCAGCAAGGACTATGGCTCTGAAACAGCTGATGAGGCTTGCAATGTAAGAAGTTTGTTTCAATAACAAATTGCAAGTGAATGTCTGAGAAAGATGAGATGATGAGATGTGAGATGAGGAGCACCCTGAGAATGCAAAAAGAGTAACCACTTTAAATGAAGTAATTCAATACAGAGGCAAGCAACTGATAGGACAGTAGTGCTACTTACACTAGGCACAACTGATTTTAGTAACATGCAGTGCAGCTGTTATTTAACAAAGATGTCAATTATTTAATTATAGTTTATACTAGAAGATAGTCAAGGTCATAGTTGTGGTATTTTCTTAATTACAGTCTGAGCTATAAAGAAAACCAGAACATTTCACCCTAGGGAACCCAAAAATGGTCACTGTCATTTCATCTTAACGAGTGCTCTTGAGTGTTAGGGTGTAAAGTAGGACTTCTGAAGTCTCTAAATCAAGGAAGGTTTAAAATTTTATCCTTTGATGGACTAGTATTCCATGGTTTCCATGGAAAAGACTGAGATAAACTCATCAGGAATGACTGAAGCAGGTTTGGAAGTGCAAACAAACAGCAAGAAAAAAAGGTATCTGGCATTCTTTCCAACAAATAGAAACCAGAAAAATACAATTTCGACACCAAATTTGTCATTAATCCTATTTTTCGTATTTGTTCTGCCAAGCTGAATTTTTTGCTTTTCTTTCTCATGTCAAACACATGAACTTTAACATTTTTCCTCTTTAAGGCAAGATTTCAATCTGGCAAGAGTGAAGTGGCTTTTAACTTATTTTCTGAGCTTTAAATGCAATAAAGAAACATTTACAACTCCTTTTCCTTTTTTTTTTTTTTTTGATGGAAACTGACCAAATCATAGTTTTATACAGTACTACAGTGAATTTATTTATCTTTTCTTGGTGCTGTATCTGGTAATATCTGGCTCAAGGTTGCTGAAGCTAACAAAAAAACACCCCAACATCATATATTCTATTTTTATTATAAGTAGAGATGAACTGATGCTTATTTCTTTTTTCTTACTGGACTTTAATCCTAGATGCCATGAAATTATGCAAAGGTATATATATATATAAGTAGTTTGTTTGGATAGTCCAAAGAGTGCCAGGGTAGCCTTCTGCGTTTCAAGCATTACTGTCGAAAAAAGTTTTCCTAGGAAATGGTGCAGTGTGTCCCCATCTCCATTCAATAGCTCTGGTACAGAGTGTTCACAAAATGATGTAAGAGTACTATGTTTATTGGATTTTCTCATCCTTTTTATCTCAGTCACATAAGCCTCTTATCAGGCTCCTCTCCCACCAAACAGCTGGTCAGAGATGTGTTAAATAGTCAACATGCAGCTGTGCCTTTCTAATGGACAGGACAGCAGCGTGTGATGTTCATATAGATGTGCAACATCAATACCAGCACAGAGCTGGAGTGAGACAGCAGTGAAATGGTCCACTTTGACTTCCCCAGCCAGTGGAGATGGAGAGTAGACCTTCTCATCACAGGGCTACCCGCAGTCTACAAGCCTTGGTGGCCTGGGATTGGTCTTCACATGTTCCCACAGACCTACTCTAGTCACGCCTGAGCCAAGCATCAAAGTCACATCTGGTGTCCAGCCACATGCATATCACCATTGTGTGCTTCAAGAGCAGTAAGGCACAGCCTGCAATTTCTCGCTTAAATCCTCTGCCCTGACATCTACAGGCATTTCTCCACAGCATCAGGCTTTTAGCAAGGTGGGGGCAAACTGAGTTTGGTTGATTCACCATGTTTCTCTGGAAGCTTTAAGGTGAGGGGGTGCTGAAGGCATCTGCTGGTTAATGTTGCATTGTCTCCTGGGTCTTCTGAAAGCTAGAGGAGTGAAATGTGCTGCTGGCGATATCGGGAGCCGAAGCTGTCTGAATTTATCATTGTAACTGCTCAATTCTTCTGTCAAACGTTTCAGTGAACCCACAGTCAGAGGACAAGTTTGAAGTTTGGTTTTGCCTCTGGTGTCATTACACAGGGGACTCCAGTTTTCCGTTTAAAAGTAAGAGTTCATCGAAGGCCCATGAAAGTGAAGGATTATTTAATTACTTCTTGATTTGCCAACAGTGTACTCAGCTCTGTTCAGAACATAAAGATACATAATGTCTGCTCCCCATGGAGTCTTTGCAGAGTCCTGAATATCATTTCCTCCGCACAGGTTTCAGTGTGTTTTCATCTGCTCATGCAGTATTTGTTGTGGCTTTGACTTACAAACCCAAGACTAGTGAAACGTATTACAAAAGGTTGGGGAACATGGGCAGCAGAGTCCCACTCCTGCTCTGATTACACGTTTTTTAGCTAAAAGTGTGTGAGATGGAATAATTTAATGGGTGAAATGGACAGAAAACCTTTCTCTCAGGAAGAAAACCTCCATGCACATCTTCATTTTATTGCAACCTAATTTGCTAGAAAAGGAGAAAGTAACCTACTATTTGCCTACTATTATTATTATTATTATTATTA
>NW_009913110.1:15137-33068 GCF_000696875.1 Nestor notabilis | reverse complement strand
TCCTCGCTGACCGCCTCCCTCTGCGCTCTCCCCGCAGGACCTGTCTATTCCCCCTCGGGCTATAAGAAGGCGGATGATGAGATGTCCGGAGCCACGTCCTCGGCGGATCTGGACGAGGCACCAGCCCGCACCATTTACTTGAACCAGCCCCAGCAGAGCAAGTTCCGCGACAACTGGGTCAGGTACGAGAAATCCCCGCACCCCCCGTTCGGGCGGCAGCCTGCACACCTCGCAGCCCTGGGCGGGGAGGGCTCCCGTCCCTGCACGGACCTGGTTTCAGCACAGTGAGCTGTATCTTGTTGGCTGCAGTGGGCACCAGATCTGGCTAAAGGTACAGAGGAGCGGGAGGGGGGGGTTCCAGCAGCATTAGCAAGGGGTAAACTGCACCTATCAAGAGTAAGAGCAGGGAACTGACAGAGCTGCATGGGTAAGATGCACGAAAAGGTCTTCTCTTCTGTAGAGCCATTGAATTCTGTAATACCGGGCCTCATCTGTTACTCCTGGGCACAAGGGCTAACCCATGAAAACTCAGTGTGAGATTTGGATCGAATCCACTTTGAGTGTTCTCTTTAAAAGTAGCATCCAGTCATAAGAATAAGTAGACTAAGTATAAAGAAGTAGAGAGTAGAAAGGAAGAAAAGGAAAAGTAAGTCTAAAAATAACTATGGAGTTTACAAACTCGCATCCTCATGCGTACAAGGCTTTGGTCCACTTGTGTTCTTTAATTGGAGACCAGAGGGAATTTTCTCTGCTATTTCATTGTAGGAGTGTGTTTTTAAGACTTCTGTTGGTGTGATTAATGCCATGTTATTGCAGATTGGAAGCATAAATGATGTGCACTGGAACATAGAGTATGAGGATGCATAACAAGTAAGTTGTGGCAGTGCTTGCCACACTTGCCTGGGGTTACCGAGGTGAACAGATGGCTCCCGTCATGACAAAGGAGGAGCATTATTTAGCAGGCTTCTGTCTGTTAATGCAGATGTTTGGGTTATTGTTCAGAATGGTTTACACAACGAGTGCCTTCTAATGAAAAGAGAGGAGTCATTTTTTTTTTAAATTATTTCCATTAGCTGGTTTACTGTGTGTATTATCAAGGGTGGTACTAAGAATATCCTCTGGAAGGATGCTGGTGTTCTGGGTAGTGCAGCTTACACATACAGGATTTTCTCCTCAACTTTGACTTATTATGTACTTATCTGGTAAAGTCTATGGTTTAGGAGCACTTAATGACAGATTTTTTTTTTTTTTTAATGTCTTGCTTTTCTATGTGGGCAGCAATGTTGGATGTTTTCTCACTTTATTTTTATTTTTCCTTGACTAATTATGAGCTGAGTTTGGCTGTTTTCTGTGGATAGACTACTTGTGCTTTTCCTGCTTTACAGAAAGAAAAGCAGGGAATAGAGTGTTGGTAGAATCAGAAGGTTGGGGTTTCCTGAAGGGACACTGTTCTGGCTTAATCTAATGAGAAAGTAGTGTGTGTGACTGTGCTACCAAGAACCTTCTTTCTGATAGCGTTATTACCAGCTCCTCAGAGCTGTTGTCCAGCTTGCTGTCTGGAAGCAATCCCCTGGTAGCTGTAAAAGTTTGTCAGTACTTTTTTAATCATGAGAAATATTGGTGTGTAAGGGATAGGACAAAATGCAGGTAGTGTAGTGGGAAAGTAGGGATATTTGCATTACCTGATTAGTGATCTTAGCTCCTTAGTGTCACTTGGAAATTAAGTTTGCTGTATAATAACTTGCTGCTGCTTAGTAAGAAAGCTGACTTTTAGAATGCTGTCAGGCTTTGGCTCTGCTTTCTCCATCCTCTGGGTTAGTTTTCTTCCTTCAGCTAAGGTGGGAATGAAGGCAAAGGCATTGAGCTCATAATATCTGAATAAGGGTGCTTTGTGTGGAGTACATGTGATGATTTACTTACTTGCTTGTATATATTGGAGTTCTTGAGGACCAGCAGTTCTGTATTGCCCTTGAACTTTGTTTCTTACTGTGTTTAGCTGCTGGATTTTTCAGTACCATTGGTTTTGAAGATGTCTTGTCTCCATAGGAAATGTGTACCACAGCAAGCAGTGCTGTGTAAGTGAATAAACACCTGTATATAGGGGCTTGGAGAATATGAAAAGTTTGTTGTAAATCATGTGACTTCTGTCACCTCTTGCATAGTAATCAAGGATTCTCTGAACAGAGGTAGTGTGGAATAGCTTGCTCTAAACTAAGCAACATACAGCAAGGTGCAGAGGGTGGGGGAAGGTGAGTCAGTGTATGGCCTTTTGTTTAAGATGTTTGATTAAGATCTTGAGCTTTTAAACTTTTTAACTGAGAGGCACTGTTAAAAGTTTGTGGAGCAAAAGGAAACTGATTTTGGACAAGTTAAGCAAAATTGATAATTCCCCAATATCACTTCTAAATAGTAAATAATACTGTTGCAAAAGCAAAGTAGGTGACAAGGTGGCACTGACACTTCCACAAGCCTTGAAGTGTGAGGGTATAGAAGGAAGAACTGTTTCCTTTTTCCCCAGGCTTTCTGGTATAAATAAATGAAGTTATTAGAACTTGTGGAGCAATGGCTGATTTCTTTTGTGCTCTTCAAACTTTGTCACAAACTATGTCAAAACCTAGTGCTTTTGGATTTGGCTTGGTGCTTGGTGTGTATATGACTGTCACCGTTCTTTATTACAGTGCAGCACCAGTGATTCCTTCTGTAGGAACATCTCTCTTCTACCTGCATTAGAAGCTGTTTTCATCCCTACTATATTCAGTTTGTGTATGTGGAAGTCTTCGGACCTTGTCTTCAAGATAAATGGTTTTCCATTTTCGGCTGAAGTATTTTCTGATGCGTTTTAGAAGCTTTGAAATATGTATAAAAATTAAACAAATACTTTGTCCAAATTACTTTGTCCAACACAGCTGTAGCTGTGGTATTAAGGATGTTTGCTTTTATGAAAGCCAGCTGGCACCTGTTATGACTTGTTCAATGTGATCACCCTTTTGGTGAAGAAATTTTTCTTTAATATCCAATCTAAACGTCCCCTGGCACAGCTTGGGGCCATTGCCTCTTGTGTTATGACTTGATACTTGGGAAAAGAGACCAGCCACCTCCTCGCTCCATCATCCTTTCAGGTACTTGTAGAGGGTGATGAGGTCCCCCCAAGCCTTCTCTTCTCCAGACTAAACACCCCTCAGGTCCCTCAGCTGTTCCTTATCAGACTTGTGCTCCAGACCCTTCACCAGCTTTGCTCTTCTTTGGACCTGCTCCAGCACCTCAAGGTCTCTCTTGTAGTGAAGGGCTCAGAACTGAACACAGGATTCGAGGTGCGGCATCACCAGTGCCAGTACAGGGGGATGATCACTGCTCTGACCCTGCTGGCCACTAGTTCTGATACAGGCCAGGATGCTGTTGGCTTCTTGGCTGCCTGGGCACAAGCTGCTTATGTTCAGCTCTGTCAGTCAGCACCCTCAGGTCCTTTTCTGCCAAGCGGTTTTCCAGCCACTTTTCCCCAAGGCTGTAGCATTGCACGGGGTTGTTGTGGCCCAAATGCAGGACCTGGCACTTTGCCTTGTTAAACCTCATACAGCTGGCTACGGCCCATCAATCCAGCCTGTCCAGATCACTCTGTAGAGCCTTTCTATCCTCCAGCAGATCAACACTCCTGTCCAGCTTGGTGTCACTGCAAATTCATCATTATGATGTTTGTCTTCTGGAGCAGCCACTGTCTACTGAAGCCCTACTTCCAGGGAAGTGGCTGGACATTGCCTGCTGATGGGAAGTAGAGAATAAATCTTCTGTTTTCCTTTGCTTCTGCATATGGCTTTTGCTTTCGTGTTATTAACTGTCTTTCTCTTGATCCGTGAGACTTCTTTCCACTATATTCTCAGCCCCCAGCCCTGCTGAGGAAGGATGTGATAATGTGACTTGGTGGGCACCTGGTGTCCAGCTCAGGTCAACTCACCACCAACTTACCTGTCATCTTGTAACAACACAAGGATACAGATGGGGAATGATGATAGGGGGTTTGAATGCTCTGTCAATATTTGAGATGACCATGAATACTTTTCCAAATATATACTCAGTGAAGACTTCATTTTGCTTAAAGTGAGAATATTCTGCAGATCTGGCTTTCACATAAATACAGTTGCTTGATATTTCTTATTAATACAGGAATGTACTCTGACATCAGTGGCTTATGCTGTGTGTTGAACAGTAGTGTATTGAAACTTCCTTCCTGTACGTTTATTAAAAATCACTACTGAAGTGATCTGAGTCCCATGTGCTAATGTTGATGCGAAAGTAGTTGGAACATGTAGTTTCTTGATCTAGGAAGCACAAAAGTGCTGAAAAAACTTTAAGTACTCTTGCAACTGTATCCAAATTATCTAAGTAAATTGCAGTTGCTGTTGTAACTGTTGCTCTATGTAATATTCTTGTATTCAAGGCCTGATAGTGCATCCTGGTGCAACTCTGACTTAGATCTGAATCAGGAAGTTCAGTCTTGATATGTGGTTTGAGTGGGAGGTCAGGGCAGAGCAGCAGTCACGAATAGCAGAATTCTACTTGTACACTTTTAGTGTGTTTTGAGTTAGAAGTCATGTTGAAAAGTTTCCAGTAAGAACAAAATTTGGTGGCTTGATCTGTTATGGAGGTCCCAAAACATGTGTTCCAGTATCTAGAAAATCTCCAGTTCAGAGGCTTGTTTTTCATACAGGCAAAAGTTAAATTCTGCTAGAAAAGATAATGAGCAAAAAGCCTTAGTGTTCACTTTTACACTGTACAGGCTCTTCAAACTCAAGCAAACTGGTGAGAACAAATTTCTTCTTTCATAAGGCAGAAGCACCACTACTAGGAATTTAGCATTGAAGACTGCAACAAGGTTTCTAGTAGCACCACGAGTCCTTTGTTTAACAGGCTGTTGTTTTATCTGTAGTCCCAGACTGTCCCATCAGTGTCTGCAGGGTGCTTGCTGGTGACAAAACTGTGGGCACAGTCTGAATTCTTGTTTAGTTTCAGCTGTATGTTGTATTAGATGAAGCTTTCTTGGCTTGCAAATAGGTACTGCAGAAGCCACTTGTGATTTAGAAGTGTTAATGCTTTTTTGAATGTGTGTAAATTCTCACTGGTGCTTAATGAGTCCCTGCTGCTGAAATAGGAGTTGCTGGTATCACTATCCAATTAGTACTGACCCTTGTAACCTGAATATCCCAAGTAGTGTTCACTGTGATCCATGGTTGAAGATGTGAATGGTAGTGTGCTGTGTGCAGGTGCATTTACCTGCACTTACGATGTAGACCAGCATTCCTCTTGCACTAAAATGTACCTTTGCTCCTGAGGTAAAACTGCTTCTGCTTGTGTTTGGTTTATTCTTGGTGGAGTTCAGACACTGTGGCCATTTGTACTAGTGCTTGTATGACATTTGGAAATCTCTGCTGTTGTCATGTGAACAGATCTCTTGCTTGACTGCAGAAAAGCATTTTGGAATTCTCTAAGAAGGGATGTGTTATTATATTCTGAATAGTATAAATCTAATTATGTATTAAACTAATCCTTTACTTTTTTTAGTTCTAGGTATATAGTGTTCTTAGATCCAAAAAGAAATAATCAATAATGATACACATACTTGTAAATAAGCAAAAATGTAATTTTCCTGCAGTGCAGCTGTTACTGATACTTTAGTCTATCACAATGAAAAAGGCTTGGCTACAGCTATGGAAAAGTTAACTCTTTTTTTATTTTTTATTTTTTTAGCTATTAAAATTCACTGGATGTAATTGGTATTGAATGCCTGGTGCTGATGTTGTGTTTCCAGATTGTGCCAGGGTATTTGAAGTTGTTGCATGTTTGGTCTTAGTGGGATACTCTTAGGGCCAGAGCCCCTGGACAGTTCAACTGTTGAATTTCACCTGGATGAAATGTCTGGGTGGAAAAAACCCTCAGATGTGAGTGTTCTAGTGCTGTTCCATCTGCTGCATGTTGAATTCTCTGGCATCCTGATTTCGTTCTCTATCATGATGGATTTTGTACGTCAGCATTAGCAACACAGCAGGGGAATTAAACTGGGTCTTTTTCCTGGTTTTAGATAGTTACTACCTAAGTGACTTTTAGACAATGGAGCCAAAGCTTAGATGCAGTCTGACTTCATGCAAACAAAGCCGCTTTCCCACATATTTATTGAATAAATACTGGCCCATATTCAGCAGTGAGCATTCCTTTGTGACTCTGCATTTCTACTTTTTCCTCTACTTTAGTGATCTCTGTCCTGCGAACAGGAAGAGACTAGATGTATTTGGTGATTCTTTGTGTAACTTGAGTGAGGGTGGAGTCAAAGCAGGGATCTTTCAGGACTTAGGGGTGTCGTGTACAATAAATCACACTTTCTGAAGTCTCTTGCTGTTTTCAGTTGTGTGTATGGGTTTGTGCTCAGTGTGCTGACTGTTGGCAGTTTGTAGAAAAGGGTAGAAGAGTAAGAGATTGTCTTAAGTTGACCTAATTGGAGCTCAGGAACTGTAACAACTGCTTTCCACATAGTTGCTGTTGAATGTGGAGTTATTTGGTCAGTTTTGAGAGAAATATAAGTGTTCAAGGCCAGGTTGGACAGGGCCTTGGGTGTCATGGTCTAGTATAAGGTGTCCCTGCCCATGGCAGAGGGGTTGGATCTAGATGATCTTAAGGTCCTTCCCAACCCAAAGCATTCTATGATTCACTTCTTTTACCACCACCCCCGCTTGTCACTAGAAGAATAGCTGCTTAAGTGTGGTGACACTTGGAATAAAATAATGGCTTTAAAACTGAAGTTACTGCTCTGGGTTTTAGACAGCTGATTAACTTATGTGACTTGTTATGATTTCTTCCCCCTCCCTTCTCCCCTCCAGTCATCTTCATATCAGTGCTGTGTGCTTGCTGTGAAGCCTGTCTTGGGTTTGCAGTGGTAATAAACTTAATCTATTAGATAGTAGTATTTCCAGGTTAACTGTTCCAGTCTGCTCTATTTTACTGAGTTGTACTTGCCAACAGGGCTACTGAAAAGTGAGGGCCTGTTTCTGTAGTGATGACCTGACAAGATTGTGGCTTGCTGAAACAGTATCATGCCTACAGAGCTTTTAGTGCTGTTTCTAAACAGTCTTTGTCTAATGTATTTGTTAGTGCAAAATAGCCAGGAGCCTGTTCCCCTTTTTATAGGGATTGCATGAATAGAGAACAAAAGGAAAGGCCTTTTCTGTTTGCATGCTTTAGGAAAAGCTTCCATGCTACAGGATTTGGAAGCAAAAGTGCTATTTCTTCTATTAAATGTGACCACGAGTTCTTGTTTTTGTGTTAAACTGAGCGTAAGCAGTTGTGTTAATGCCTGCTCTGTATTAAGACTGCCATGAGCACTTCTGCAGGAAGCCTTTCTAGTGGAAGTAATACTTACTTTGACATTATCAATTACATTAGTTTTTGCAGCCTTTCACTGCCTGTGTGTGGTAGAAGCCCTACTGATACCAGGGCAATTTGGCACAAGATAATGGAGGTTAGAAATTGTGAAAAACCCTTACACGGTTAGGAGTTGATCTTGCTGAATTAGAGAGCAATAAGACTGCCATAATTCAGTGGACAACAGTTCATAGTGTGTTTTCATGTACGTTTGTCCTGACAATGGTCTATACAAAGGTAACAACTAAAATGAAGCACTTGAAGATAAGCTTGTTGCTGATTTAGCTTCTGAGGAAGTGCAGGTAGCTCAGCAAAGCTGGGTTTGTCATCCTAAACATCTTGCTATTGAAATGAAGCTTGTGCATTAGGGTGGATAACACTATTTGCCAGCAGAAGCAATGGTAATCAATGAATATTGCACTTACCACCCTGCCTTTTTATTAGGTTGGTGTAGAGCACAACACTGATGCACATTACTATAAAATATTGATGTAAGGTATGTTTGTGCTAATTTAGATTTCCCCTTGTGTAAAATACTCCTAAGCCTCAGTGGCTGTCTAGCTGACAGCTGTCTGGTTTTCTTTTCTCTCTCTTTTATTTTTTTTCCCCCCCCCTTGGGTATGTATGAGATCTTGAATTTAACTTGAAGTAAACTCTTCTTCCGAAGAGCTTCAATGTCTTAGTGCAGCAGACCCAAACCACTCTGGCCCATGAAAAACAAGTTCTGGTGGAACTTGACCTGCAGGGGAGTTAGTGGGCTGGCTTGCTATGTCCCGAGTCTTTTAAACCAGCCCAAAACAATCTTTCTCTCCCCAAATTAAATGATTTGAGAGAAGATGGCTCAGGTTCTTAGCTGTGATTAGTCTCTCCTCTTACAAAAGAGGGAACGACAATCTTCCAAAAACACAGTGGTGCCTGTAGTTCCTTCTGGTGGGAGCCCATCCTACTGATGAAGGAAATCCTATAGATGAAGGAAATGTTGTTCTGAGAAACGTGGGGGAAGGAAACAGTGAGGCCCTTCAGAGGAAAACTGTCCCACTGGTACAAGTTTTCACAAGTTACTGGGCACTCCAGTTTGAAGCAGCTAGAAGTGTTTTCTGCCAAAGTTCAAATGGATACTCCCAGTCTGTTTCATTCTGGGAAGAATTTGGGACAAAAAACTTATTCTTCTATGGTATTGCAACAGCATTATTGGGAAGTCTTTCAGGATTGGATGTTTCAGTGGCTAGGCAGAGAAATGTCCTTTAAGCAAAGTTATGACCTGTTTTCTCTTTTGACAATACATGAACTTGTATGTGTAAGGTGTCATTGCTGTTATGGAGAAACTGTTCAAGAGTGCAGGAAAGGATGGAAACAAAACAGGCACTTGTGCTATGGGCAGTGGTTGCTCCAGAGCTGGGTGACAGATACTCTGATGTGATGGTTCTTGGTTCTTTGCCTTGCTCTGGCAAGTTCTGAGCAATAATATGTTGTAGGATTAAAGTCTTGCACTTTTTACTGTGCAATAGCAAGTTTTGCTCCTTTTACACACTTGTTCTGACCTGAGCTCAGTCTGTCTTAAACTGATTAGAGTATTTAATTGCCAGTACCCTTTTCACCCTTACTGGTTGGAGTTGTCCTCTGCAGGAACCATAGTCTCGAAGATTCATCTGACAGTGAGGCTTTTCAATTAAACTCGGGGCTGTGTTGGTTAAGGCAGAAATTGCTGCCTGCTATAAAGAACCAACACTGGTTGTTTAGGACATAGTTTCCAGTCAACAAATGATCATTGTGAAGGTATATAAGTAATTGCTTCTTATAAGCCTTCAAGATGTGTTCTATGTGGGAATTTGTAAACAGTTGATTTTTGTATCTTTAGCAAGTTTTCTGATCAAAGTACACTATTCTTAGCAACTGCTAAAAATCTCGTGACCCTTGCATTTGTCACAACCTAGCCAGTTTTCTGCATGGCAGCATTGTTTGAGACATTCCTGTGAATGAGCTTCCTCTGTGCCCAGTGTAATTACATGTTGGTTTTCTGTGTTAATGTAGTTAAGTATCACTTGAAACATGTAATGCTTATTGCTGGACCTCCTGCAGCAATGGTGACTGTCTGGACACAATGGTGACACAGTAGCTTCTGTGCATACTGCTTCTGTACTTTAGTTATTGCAGAACGTCGGAAGCTGATGTCAATCTTGCCATTAAAGGAAGTATCATATGCCTGCAGTAATTCACATGCCATTCCACTGAAGGCTCTATTTGAGCCCTCAATTCAAGCAGATTCTCTTTTCTTTTTTTTAATATATATTTTTTTTTTAACTTCTCTGTTACAAGGCATCTGATCTCTTGTATGAGATAATGGAAACAAAGCCTGATTGGCAAGAGAGGAGTTCAAGTCCTTAACCTGCACTTTAATTACCCAGCCCCTCTGCTGTGGTTCAGATGCCTGTGCTTGGCATGCTTAGTAATTGTTCCTGTGAACTGATGTATGTTAAAAGCACTAACATTAGACAACACTCATTCTTCAGCTCTCAGATTTGAGAGTATTTCAAGTATGTGAACTGTGGAATGGATAGCTGTGGGTGAATGCTGCCTAGGAAAGGACAGTTTGTACTTAACACCCCTGGAAATGAGACCATGTGTGTCTCAAGGAAATCTTGTTTTCTTTATCATGATTAGCCTGAAGGTGGTGTTCATCTTGGAGTTGTCAATCTAAATTCTCAAGGAAGGGGTAGAAGTGCTTTAGATAGTTCTACATTCTCCCAGTCAGCTATATTATACAGCTGCACATTGCCAGCACCATACACTTCTCAAGGAAGTAATCTCTCTGTCTTTATTACTGGTAGCCTTTGTCTCTTCAAGGATGATTCAATGGAGTAAAACTTGACTTTATGAAAAGTTCTGGGGAAATGGCAACTGTGGGACGAGTCATGAGAAAACTTCACTTTAATAAGTGGAGGAACTATACTGGAAAATAACTACTAAGTTTCTTGGTGCACTGTTTGCTACTTTTCATTTGAGTGTTACCAAAAGATGTAATTAATCATTGGTACTTCAGTTGCATGCTAGTGAGTTAAGGTATGTGAATGACACTAACTTTATCAAATCATACAGTGATTGCTTTCAGAAAAATCTTTGCACTACTCTAGAATTAGTGGGGCTAGACTCTTTCAGACATATTCATGTGTATCCAACCCATTTATTGAACAGAATTTGACAGTGTTTCTCCTGACTTGCACAGTGGTGTAACTGGAAATGTAACTTTGAATTAAGTTGCAGATATAAAGGAAAAATCTCTTCTAATGTTTGCACACCTGTTTAAACATCAAACTTGTGTAGTTAAACAAGGTTTGCATAGTTGACAGCTGTTGCGTTGGGGAAAACCAATTTGTTGTTTGATTTCCTGCATGTCCTCTCTTCCTTCCCCTGCCATAGCCTGTTTGTGAGCTGCAGACCTGGAGTTCTTCAAGTTGGGTACCAGGCACTTTGAAGATAAGATGGCTGTGACTGGGACTGATCAGAGCACTAACCTTTGCAGATACTTATATTTAGTGACTGAAATTCTGCTCCAAACGAGCTACCTGACTTTTCTACCTGTTCATCTATAGATTTTAACTTTGTTCTGAGCTTTGATTATCCTTAAGTCCTCTATAATGCATCATTCTGTTGGGCGGGAGCACACAACATTTATTTAAGTATTGTATTTGTCCTTGAGAGAGCAGTTCTTCAGGGCCAAATTAATCAAATACTCCTGCCCAACTTAGAGTATTAGTTTGCTTTTCATAAGAAGCTTTATTTTTTGAATAACAACATGTGCCAGCTTTCTGCTTTTTACACATATGCATGATTAGTTCCTCGCCTAAATGGTGACAGCTAAATGTGCCCCTCTGTAATTAGAACGGTACCTATTTCCTGTAGGCATCTGTCATGTTACTTAAGCAACAAAATACATTGTCTTAGTATGTATAAAGCTCATTCAAAGGATCCTTACTGTGTTGGCATTAACACAATCACTAGAGTAAGAATATTGTTTGGATCAGTTAGCTGTGAAGTCCGTAAATGGTAGAATGTTGTTAATTAAATGTTTCATCTCGATTGCAGTCAGACAAATTCTTGCTTTAATAGTCACAGGAATGTGGTATCCAGGGGAATACTATTTTGATAGAAAAATCTGCCAGTGCTTGATTTCGAATGAGTATTGCTTGGGGAATTCACTTGTAGGTCTAAACTGTTACCTTGATTAAACTATGTTGTGTAAGTCATAACGTACTTCTGAGATGTGTGTTTAATTATGGTCTGTACTAAAGGAAGGTTGTTGCACATGAGACCAAGTGAATGTGGCTTAAAACAAAACTTGTAGTTGAAAGAAATCAGTAATGTTTCAAGGAAGTAACTTCTCTTCATTTATATGGTAAATGTACTGTGTCACATGCTTTAAACCTTGAAGCCAACACTGGCTTTTAGAATCCTACTTGAAACTTTTTGGTCATAATTGCTGTATGATATTGCAATGAAGTGCTAAAAAAATCTTCTAACCTGCAGCACAGCTAAGTACAGCGTGGTGACATTTCTACCTCGATTCCTGTATGAGCAGATCAGAAAAGCTGCAAATGCATTCTTCCTCTTCATTGCCTTACTGCAGGTATTGTTTCACTGGTTTGGCTTGATTATAACCTAATGTAGTAGAAGTTGTTTTGGTTGTTACACTTAACTGTGAAGAAATATTTGTACATACCTCATTAATACTACTATTAAAATACATCTTTTATAATAGAAAAGAGTCTCTAAGTTGCCTTCTAATTTCAAACTGTAAAATCAAGTTACTTTTATTCTTAAGTAAAAACAAGAAGTAGTATGGTAGAACATGGAAGCTACTGAGAAAAGCATATGTGGGTTCTTGTGAAACTGCTGGCTGTTTAGATAGTCCAGATTTCCAAGTAAATTAGGTCACTTGGATTCTTGTGAAGAGAGAAACAGAATACATGTCATACATGTATGGCATGTACAACAACTTTATCTTCTAACTTTGTAGTAGTTTCTTTGAACCTACTGGGAGATCAGGCTAATTTGCCCATGGAAATTGGGTGTCATTCAGGCACAAAACAAAGCTCTATTCTCTCTTCTGAGAGCTTTGCATAAAGTTCTAAATTTGCTAGAAACTAATTTTAAACACAAATACAAAATGGATGTCTCTTCTCCCTCTGTTCACAGCAAATTCCAGATGTGTCTCCAACAGGAAGATATACCACCTTGGTGCCATTGCTATTTATTTTGACAATTGCTGGCATCAAAGAAATTATAGAAGACTATGTGAGTATTGTTATGGGGAAGGCTGTGCTAAAGACCAAGTGTTTCAAAAAGGCTACAAAATGCTACAAAGTTTTGTGTCCCTGACTTTCTGCATTCTGAACTTGACTAGAATTTCTGTGGCACGCTGAGATAAATAAAGCATTTTTATTAGAGCTGGTGAACAAGGGAACAGTGGAAGTCAGGACACTTGTTTCTACCCCCTTGGACTTACTCATTTATGCTTTTATTACAAAGGCCTGGCTAGAAAGACACTGCAGAGTCCTGACAGACACATGGCCTATTTAGTGGCCTTGAAAAGGGGGCAGTAAGCAACATTAGCACAGAGCAAGCTGTTTTAGGGGAAAATCTGCACTAACTTGAATACTCTTTAGTATAAGAGGTCTTTTTGCTTTGTGAAGTTTTGAATGAAATAAGAAATCCATCTAAACAAACAGCACATAGAATGTATAGTGCAGATGTCATGTATGTATACTGTTCCTTGTTGTTCCTTTTGTTTTCCTTCCAAAAACAAGTTTTACAGTCTTAGTTTTTTACTGTTGATCCAGGTTTGAGCCTGACTTCCAACTTGGTAACTCTTGCTTTATATTATGCTCTTTTACAAACCATTTGGATTTAAATGGTGTGTGCAGCTTTAAAAAGTATATGTAACATAAAGACAAAAATGATCCAATGTATCATCTTGCAGTTTGTCACGTTTCTAGCTCTAATGGTTTTGGAATTTGTAATGAGGTGTAATGAAATGTTTTGTTTCCTTGCAGAAAAGGCATAAGGCAGACAGTGCAGTGAATAAAAAGAAAACAATAGGTAAGACTAAACAATCTGTAACTGAAATATTTAAAGTGCAAATAATGAATACCAGAATACTTCTGAAAATTATGTTGCTACTTATTTAAGGAAACAGTGGTGGTGGGAATGCATGTCTCTTTGGAATGTTAGATTTTACTTTACCGAATGTTTTGGACTGCTGATAGCATGACACTTGAGGAGGAGGCATGGAGGCCATTATTAGAATTTAAATTTCATTTAATTTTAAGGTTGTACAGAGTTACACAGCTCTTGGTTCCTCCAAGAAAACCAAACCCACTTCCACTTTCCCAAAAGAAAAACTGCAACCAAAAAGCCCCAACAAAGTCTTAAAACACTAAAAGCTGATATCAGGAATTTTAAGTAATTTTTGTACAAGCTGCTGTCCTTAAAATATAGAAAGACCTCTGGAGACTTTGTGGCTTTGCTTTCCTGAAGTGTTACTAAAAGACCATTTAATACTGGTATCATCTGAACGTATTCCTAGTGTATTGGTGCTACTTGGCACTGAATACCTGAAGACATTTTCATTCTTTTCATCTCCCTTAACTGAAAACCTGTATGGAGTTTATTGTTGGCTACCCTGTGGTCAGCCTGGGCTTCATCCATGGGATATCTGTGTTCTGGTGTTGAACAGCTTCTCTGCTGCTCCTGCACAAAGATCTGCAGGTGAAATAGAAAACAAAACACACGGACTTGACTTCTGGGCAGAGCTGCTTCCTCCCAAACACATTTAGCTTCAGTGTCAAAAAGCTAGGGAAACGCTTCAAGGAACCTGGGGAACTGAACCACCTGCTAGCTCCACGCTTCACTTAACAGGCATAATGTTTGCAGGACTGTTTTCAGTGAGTTGTTCTTCATTCGTGCTTGAGAAGTTAAATTCATCATTAAGGCTGTATATTAATGAACATCAGAAAGTGTTGCTTTACCAGTTCTTCAAGGTAATTTCTCTTCAAGAGCCTGGGAAGATGTTTCAAGCACAGGAACACTATGTTTACTAGCCATGGGAAATCAGCAATTAACTGGCTGCAGCACAACAGGCCTTGTTACAGGTAGTATGAAAGACTGCTCTTTCAAAAGTCACATAGGCAGTTCTAATCCATTTATAGTCAGAACATATCCTAACAAACACTTCAAGGGAAGTTTATCACAGTAATTATGGAGAGACAACCTTAAAGAACACCAGTATTCCTATGGAGTGAAGTGGATTTTAGCACTTAAAACCTGAACTAAAATAACTTTTCTTTACGTTAAATACTCTAAATAAAATTTTCAAAATGATACTTAAAACTGAATCTTCACATTTCTCAAGAGGAAGACTAGAAAGAGGCTCATTCTTGAGACTTGTGTTATGAAAAGTTAATCAATGTCCAGGTTGGGATTTAGATTAATTAAACTTAAATGTATATGTCTTCATGTTCCTCTTACAGCTGAGTGAGGTCTAGTCAGTGCAGTCAGTATAGAGAGCAGTTCTACTCACTCAGAAGTAGACTGCTATTGGCTTCCTGGCTGAACAGCAGTGCCTACCACCAGATGCTTGCTTCAGTAGCATTGCATGTAGGCTTTGCATTTATCTCCATGTTTGGGGTTTTTTTGAGCAGTAGTGTTTCTTCAAAGAACATTTCCTATATTAAATTTACCATTGAAAGCATTGGTTATGCTTAATGGAGTGGCTTTGGTACATCGGAATTAAATTCCCTTTGGAGGAAATGAAACTGCAAATCCTGCTCCAGGTGAGCACTGTACATCTTTGTTAGGAGCTGCAGCATGTTAGGCTCTGAGCCAGTATTCCTTGTCTTGGATGGCTTCATGTGGTGTATATGGAGATGACATTGGATCTAGGGACCAGACTAAATATAATCCCAAGTGAAGCCCCTGAGCAGGATATTCCATAGGTGTAGAGAGCTCAGAGCTCAGTTATAAGTGCTCTGATGTATTGATTCTCTCATGGTTAAATTATAGAATAAGCCATTGGCATTTAATATTAGAGAGCATCCCGTACAGCGGTAGACAAGCACAGGACTAGCAAACTGTTGCACAAGACTGGGAAATGCTTGCCTTCCAGGAGTCACGCTTCAAGTAGGCCTGAACACCTAGGTGTGAGTGGCAACATTAAGTCTTGGATCTAGAACATCAATACACTTTTAGTCTTGGAAAGTCTTAGACAGAAGGTTTATAGTGAAACTGTTTTGGAGTAGCAGCAGTCTTGTTAGATACCTGGTCTTTGTTACTTTAACCAAATTCCTTTTGACAATAATTTGTCAATTTTACTGTCATAAGTATTCTAGAGAAGACTTTTTTTTTTTTCCCCTGTCCTTTAGAGTACTATAAAACTGGGTTAAGTACAGTAGTGGCTGCAGAATTGCAACCTGAATATTTCTGAACTATTTTAATGGAAGCTTTCTGGTTTAGATTGTGGGGTTAGGAATTAAACAAAATATAAGAGCTCAGTTATTTGCTTGACTAATTTTAACAGATAAATTGATATCCATAATCATGAAAGCTAAATTGTTCTGAAATAAGCAGAGCTCAATTCAAGCGCAGCTTAGGAGAGGGAAGAAAGGGGTGCAACACAACTGTTCTTCCCCTAAACTGCATATACTTGTTTGGGTGGAAGCTCAGCAGTTTAGGTGCATCACTAGCAGTGCTTCTGTTGCTGCCCACCCATTTTTGTTAAATAGTTTACATTGCTGTGACCCATCCACTGTAATAAATATCAGGATTCAGTGCTCCAAAATATGTGGCCTGAGGATAGGAATCAAGATAGATTTCTTGTTCTTGATCTGGCCTGACATTCCTGTTTGTGGAGTGGCCTAACCTGAGTAGGATGGCTGAGGCTGCGTTCAGCTGAAATGTATCTTCTGGGAATTCTGTATGGTTTTCAAATGAGCTGTGTATGAATTGCATAGAACTGAGGAGAAAATTGTTTGTATTCAAAATCGGAGGCTGGCTTTTTCAGCTTTCATCTGTTGCACATGATGTGTTTTGAACATCTTTGAAAACTGGCCACAGCTGCTTTCAGTGAAGGTGTGAGTTTGTTTAGGTGTACTTGGTGTGCTCAGACCAGGACTGGATTTGGTTACTCAGCAATGACTTGGCATAGATTTTTGACCTGAATGTTTAGGCTGGAGTAGTATTAAGTATGTGTAGAAGCTTCTAGAGGAACTACTTGGGTGGAAAAGCGTAATCCAGAGTAGATGACCAATGAGTGTGTTAAGACAGCAGTTTTCTTCTTTTTGGGTTTTCTTTAATTTTGGTTTTTTTTTGTTGTTTGTTTGTTTTATTTCAATCTGAACTCAGTATTTAGGATTCTCTTTCTGCCTAAGCTAAGCTTTGCTTTTCCAAGGGGCTTAGAGCCTGCTTGACTATGAAGCCTCAGCCTTATAAAGGCAATTGATATGCTAGTGAAATCGGATGTGTCAGAGTCAAAACATAATGAATAAAATGCAAGGGAAAAAGGAAGAAGTGAAAATTCTGTGGTTAAATCAGACATAAAGATGCTTTCTGATATTGATTGATGGTGGGCAGTGATGCCATTTGTTTTAAGGAAGGTCATTTCCTAAGCAAAGAGCAACACTGCCTATCTGCAGGTTAGTATGAAGTGTTGTCAGTAAGGAATTGGGCCACCAACTGTTGTCTAGCAGGTGATAAAAAGGATATAAACATTAAGGTCAGATTCTTGTTGTTTTGAAATATGCCCAAATCTTGCCTGTTTAATCTAACTTTAAACTTTCTTTACAGTTTTAAGAAATGGGATGTGGCAGAACATTATTTGGAAAGAGGTAAACAAAATTGGGGATGGGAGGGAGTGGAAGAAGGTGTTCTAGAATTACTCTTGCTAAAATAAATTCAGAGGCCTAGAATTAATATGCTGTAGGTGAGAATTCCCTGTGACTTTGGGTGGGAGGGATCTTTTCTGTTGCAATAGTGAAAATTGCCCTAAGCAAGGCACCTGAGTACCCATCTTTAGATTTTAGTACTATATTTTCATCCAATGCTAATGAACTGTTCGAAGTGGTTTTGCTTGAGCAGTTAATATGCTCCAGGGTGTAAACAGTATTTTTGTTTAAGTCCATATCTGGAAGAGTAACTTTCACTGCAATGCTGTACCTCCCCTGAAAGTCTAAGACTTATTTTGCTACCTCTGCTAAAAAGTTCTGTGGTTTGGGGCTAATTAGTAAGCTGTGTACTCAAATAAGGAGCACAAGCCCTGCTTCTGCCTCAGGCACTCAGGACCTACGTTCTGTGAAGCCCTGTGCCAGGACTTGCTGAGCCTTATTTCTAGAACTTCCTGAAATCCCTCAGGATGTATTGATCTAATCATGGCTTTTAATGCCTTTTTAAGGATAAAATTAGCCTGTTACCTAATAAATGAGGTTAAAGTACACTTTTAAAACCTCTGGGAAATGAGATCTGCCTCGAGACCTAAAA
>NW_009913110.1:0-15106 GCF_000696875.1 Nestor notabilis | reverse complement strand
GCTGAATTGTTCAGCTATAATGGAAACCCAAGATTGCCAAGGATTCTGACGGCTAACACTGATGCCTGTTTATGTGGTTCCATGTCCATTTGTAGTGAGGAGAGAATTGAAAGATACTTAAAGCTGGTTCTGGAATCTGGTTTTCTCATACCCCTGAGCAGTTCTTGAACTGGCCTATGTCTGAATCTGCATGTTGTCCAGGCTTACACTTAATGTTAGGGCATAGCAGTTCTGTACTATTCACCTTATTTGCTTTGAGGCAGACTTCTGATCTTTTTTTGTGCTTTAGCTGGTAGGGAATTAGTTTTCAGTAGGACCAGAGTAAGACTAATGAATCTGCCTGTCCAAGCATGGCATCTGTTTCTATTTTTATGAATTTTTTTAATGTGTTAAAAATATTTCAAGCCCATTTCAGACTCAGTCATGCATTGGCGCTAAGCAGCCTGGTACTGATCTGGCAAGCCTGGCTTAGTGTTTTCACAGTGCTGCTTGGGCCTTCTTAAAATGAAAGTCCCATGCATGTGTGATTCCCTTTAAAGGTGCTGGAAAATTATATGTCTTTGGTATTCCAGCAATGAGGACTCTGCACATCTCAAGTAACTTCAGATTAGGAGAGAACTGGTTGATACTATTTACCTGTAGAGACAATACTGCTTGTGTGTGACTAGTACAAGGAGTGTATATGAAGAGGGCAAAGGGAAAATGATAATGATGACTGGGTGGGTAAGTAATACAGAGAAAGAATAGGAGAAACTCTTGATATTTGGGGAGGGGAAAGGTTAAAAGTAACTTTTACTAGGAAAAAAAATCTTTCTGTAAGTTAAATAAGAGTAAAGAAAAACCCTCAAGTTTGGATAACGGCATGATTATAGGAAAATAACTTTTACTAGATGGTAAGCCACAGATGTTCACACTTTGCAGTTGAGTATATATTTTCCTATGGAGAACCATTTACTTTGCATTCAGAAAAGGGAAGGCTTTGATACTTCCAAAGTTGCAGTGAAAAGTACTCTGACCTTCAGAAGCACTCTCTAGCTGTTCTGTGCATGATTCTGTTCTTTTGATGGGGTGAAAGAAAATAACAAACTAACGTTCAAGACAAGCGAACTGTTTGTTTTTCTTTTCCATGCTACTGTACTCCTGCCCCTGGCTCAACAGGTAGCAGTAGGCGATATTGTGAAGGTCACCAATGGGCAACATCTTCCAGCAGATATGATCATTATATCTTCCAGGTATCCTGAATGGGTGTGGAAATCACTTGTCTGATGAACTGAGGTGCAGAGGACTCAACACTCTGTATTTGCTACTAATAAAAGCAGGCATCAGATGACACTCATTCTCCTCCACATCTAAATTCAGGTTTCAGCAAAGTCAAAACAGTGCTTTGAGGCAATGATTCATGTGTCATTGTAGATAGGTTCTTAAGAAAGAATGCTTGTTTAAGACTTCAGAGTATTATGTACCTGTAATTCACAAAGTGTGTTGCTGAGTTTGTTGGAAGACGGAAGGTCTGTTACATAAGCTTCATGCAGTCAGTTGTTCTGTGGCCTTCTGAGGATCCCTCCATTTAATTATGGAAGTTTAAGTTTTCTTCCTATTAATTCAACTGAGTTTCTAGCACATTTTCCTGCCCCTCAAGAAATATTTCTCTTTCAAATGGTACTTGTAAAATGCCATCCCAGCTGGCATCTACTACCTAGCCTGCATAAGAGCTTTTGGGCTTAATCTGTTTATTCCTTGTCTTTAATACAGTGCATGTATGGCCTATCTCTAGCATGGAAGCAACAATAAACTGTTGAGTCCTGCTCAGTTAGTGAAATATGGGACAACTTCCTTAAACCAATATACTGGCAATCAAAGCTTGCTGATCAGTTCCTAAAAGCAATTGAGTGGTACTTGGCTACTAATCTAGATTCTATATTGAACAATTTGAGGCCAAATCAAGACCACTGTCCACTTAGATGAGTTTTAAATGGGAGAATAGCACAGTTCCTCTTCTTGATCATGCTTTTGTGTAATAGCCAAACCTTATGGCACCTTGCTTTTCTCCACAATTTCCTTCTGTCCATATGGTTTTGAACAGTAACTGCAGGTCGCTGTGGTCTGCAGGTTACAGTTCTCCTAGATGACCCAACTTCTAAGGGAACTTTTTTTCTAAGCTGCTGAATTGCCTGCTCTATCCGTCTTGTCTGTGCCATTCCTGGGAGGTTTCATTTCTTTGAAAGCTGTATGGGCAAGCTCAGTCTCTGAACTGTCACATGACTGAGGATGGAGGGCTCTTCATTCCAATAGTGTTATTTCTTTTCTAAGACAAACCCCATATTTTAAATGTGCAGTTAGTTAAGCTACACTTTGACATCAGTAAGTTGCTATTTCAGCATTGGGGAATATCAGTTCTACTTCAGAAATTCTCCTGTAACATTATGATACTAAAAATCCTTCTGATTAATTTCTTAATTTGCATGGGTCAGCTCTTCGTTCTGCATTATTCTACTAACCTGATGTCATTGATAATCACATAACTGGATAATTTAACCTAAAGTATGTTGATTTGGGAGAAGCTTTGGTTGAAGTAAATAACAATTTCTATGGCAGTTCTTTTACAATTGGCATTATTCCCAGGTTTCTTTTAAATGACAATACTAAGTGTCCTCAGTTCACCAGAAGGCTGTGCATGCTTTGAGGGGTGGAGTCTTTTGCTTGTATGTGTTAATTTCCTGTGTCTGAGCTGACTGTCAGAAGTGAAATAAACAGTTGTTTTCATCTTGACTTCTTTTTCCTCACAGAAGAAAGGTGTCATCAAATGAATTTTACATAGAGAATAAATTTACATGAAGGCAGAAATACTTGATCTTGTGGCCATGACCTTTTGTGTGCACAGTTCAGACAGAACTCGGTAGCAGAGAGCACACCCCTTCATTCAAGCACATTCATATCCAGAGATAGCTTTCTATGATGTGTGTTTTCAGATGGCTCTTTCATTGTCATATGCCATCACTATGGTTTTTGTCTCCTGCAGTGTTTTGAAGTGTGTAGTGGAACCATGTTAGTGCAAAAGTGCATACGAAATTACAGATTTAATATTGAAACTCTTTTCCTCCTTACAGTGAACCACAAGCCATGTGCTATATCGAAACAGCTAATCTTGATGGGGAGACCAATCTTAAAATACGACAGGTAAAACAAACTGAATTTGACCTTTTTTTTTTCCATTTAGGTATCTTAATGTTAGCACAAATCAGAGTCTAGCTTGCACGACAACCATACAAGTTCTCTCTTTTCCTTTTTTAACAAAAAAAGTACATCTCTTGCCAGGTGGCTGTAAGCTGTCTTTTCAACAGATACAAACCTAAGCAATAATGCTTCATGTGCAAGTGTAAGCAACTCATGTGGAGGAAGTATAATAAATCCATACAGGCAAATCAAGCAGACCTTGGCAGTGTTTTGCTGAAGGACCAGTAAAGTGCTGTATTAGAAAAACAAAAAATCAGCTGTGCTTGTAGTAAGGGCTGCAGTTTCTCTTGTCACAAGTGCCAATCTCTCTGCCTTTGTGGAGTGCTCAAAAGGACCTTTTATAAGTTTAAGTTAATTGGTTCTCTCTTTGTGGCAAGTAGTGGAATGCATTTGTATTTTTTTCCAGATTTGTTGAAGAAATACTGTTGATTGTGGTGTTTAGAAACAGTTCAGAATCTTTGTCGTCTTTCAGTACAGAAATAAATTTGTATTAGGTTTTCAAAATAAAGGTCATTAGCTTCTAAAAAGCTGTACATTTGCTGCTTGTTTACTGCCATTGTAGAAATGTGATTTAATGTTCTGGATCAGGTCTTGATTAGATCTTGAGTTCCTGTCAGGTTTTATTTGTTTCAGGGCACATGCTTTAAATACAAAAATAAGGTGGTAGAGCCTTTTAAGGCCTTGTTCTGGTTTGTGGTGCTGCAGTCATAATCTGGCAGAAGAAACACTAAATGGATCACTTACCCAAATGGAGGTGTCCATAGGCAGATGAAAAGCGATGGAGTGTTGCATGTGCACTCTGGAGTAGCAATATGTTAGGTTACAGTTGTGTGATGGGTTGATGATTAACCTTGAGTATGATCAGAGCATAATGGCTGCAGTGATCCAAGAGAGACGACAGTTAGGAGTGACTATATTTTAGCAGCATATTTTAACACTTCAGTGAAGGTATATTTTGAGAGAAAAGCTAGGCTTGTTTATACTGCTTGTCTCCTACTTCCTCCTGCACATGTGCAACTTCGTGCTTTGTGGATGATTAAAGAGAGATTATGTAAGTAATATAACTCTTATGTACAGGGATTTAAACCTCTCCTATATAAGCAGGATCATGTGTCCAATGAATCTCCCTTGCAGGAAAGGGTTATTGAATATCCATTAGAAAGACAAAACAAAACAATTAAATTCCCACAAAATGCAACCAAAATTCCCACCAATAAACCTGACAGAAAACCACACATTGAATTACATTTGATATCTTAGATGTTGGAAGAAAGCACTATTTTCCTAGGATGCCTCCTAATAACAATTTTTGGCAAGAATCTCCTTTGCATTGGTCTCTGCAGGGGTTGTCTCTAACTGCTAGTCTTCAGTCAAGAGAAGAATTGATGAAAGTATCTGGAAGGATAGAATGTGAAGGACCCAACCGTCATCTTTATGATTTCATTGGAAACTTGCGCTTAGATGGTCAAAGGTATTGGCTTGACAACAAAGCCACGAATTTGTTTGATTGGGAAAAATTTTTCCTGTGTGCTTTTGGTCTGCAGCACTGAGCACATGCATGTTTGGTCTTTTTTTTTTCTTTCTGGGGAAGAGGGTAATTATTAACAGTTGTTAATCAGAGCATCTGCCAGCATAAGATAATATAGTTTTATCTTCCTATAGAGTCTTCTGCTTTTTATGGGTAAGCTGGTTTCTTTGGAATCATAGTGGGGTTTCTTTAATCAAAAGTAACATCTAAAGAGAAGGAAGAGTTGGGCAAATAGTTGAGGTTTTTAGAGCCTTCTTGTTACAGGAGATATGCAGAGAAATGGGAAACCTTTCCGTTCCAGCTGGAGCCAAAGGCTGCACCAAGTTCCTTTCTATACAGAAAACTGATCCCAGAATGTGGAGTCTTTATCAGAGTCAGTTTTATTTGTTGTAACACTTGGAAGAAGATAACTTAGTTTTAGTGCTTGAATTCATAGAACTTGGAAGTCCAGTAGGGAACATGCAGGTTTTCTGCACAAAACCTGTATTCCTTGGGCAACTTGGCTGAATAGCGACAGATGCAAGAATAGCAGAAGATCACTTGCATCTCACTTGAAAATCACATGGGTAATACAGTTTCCCTGAAATACTTGTTTAATGGTATATGTGAGGCTGTTGTGTGTTTGGAATAGATGGTCTCTTTGCAAGCGTGATGCTTCCCTGTCCTTGTTTGTGAGAGAGAATGTGTTAGCCAAGGTAAAATGTGGTGTACTCTAATGGCTGTCAGAAGTTCTCAAGTTTTGGGTAACTAGAAGAGCTCCCTTGTATCACCTTCACCCTACTGTGCTTCCACAGGGATTAAACTTCGACAGGTTTCGCTGTTCTCTTGAGTTGTGTGGATAATGTAACTTCATTTTTATATCGCTTTCCTCCTTTTGTAACATGTGGGGGTGTTGTTTTGGTTGGTTTTGAGGGGAGAGTGAGGCTGAAAGGAGAATTACTTTCCTAAAGTGTTATCAAGAATTGAAAGATATACATGCTTCTTGCTTTGCAGCCCAGTTCCTGTTGGTCCAGACCAGATCTTGTTAAGAGGCGCACAGCTGAGAAACACTCAATGGGTCTTGGGCATTGTTGTGTATACAGGACATGATACAAAACTCATGCAGGTAAAGTTTTTAAGGAGATCTAAAATGTGTTCTGATAGAAGCTGGTTATCTTTCTCGTATTATACTTGTCTTTTGGGCTTGATTTTATAAATGGTTTGACTCATGGTAGCTGTTCAAGACCTGGAGGCCTTGAGGAATACAAGGGTGCTGTTGTACTTGAGGTTGCATGTCCTCATGTCTAAACACTTATTGAAGTAGGTCTCAAAATACTTCAATGTGTAAGCAAAACTAACTGTATTTTAACTTAATTTACTTAGTAGCTGGGCAACATTTAAAACTGAGGTTTAACAGCTGAGGAGATGGTTGTGACCACCTATGCTTTTAGCACTTTGAGATAATTAGGTTAAGATTGCAGTGTCTGTGTTGCCTTCATGGCAGGAAGTGCCTAGGGGGACCAGCAACATGTGTCGCTCGCTTCTACTGACCATCAGTGGGATAGACAGCCAAATGAGTACACTAGGCCTTCAGAACTGAACGTTCTATTCCTCTGATCTCCTGTCAGTTTTGGAGTCATTAGGAGTATTGGCTTCTTTTACTGACTTGTTGAGCTTTGCATACCATATTGAGCTAAGGAGAGCTGAAGTAGCAAGTTCTATAATGGACTCTAAAAATAAAGACTGAGTTGGCCTTGGCAGTTTTCTTTTGTGTAAGCCATTGCCAGACTAATTTTTTTTGCTTTTTCTTTCCTTTCTGCTGCTGTTCAGAATTCAACCAAAGCACCTCTGAAGAGATCAAATGTGGAGAAAGTAACCAACATGCAGATCCTGGTTTTGTTCTGTATTCTTCTGGTTATGGCCCTTGTGAGTTCTGTAGGTGCCTTATTATGGAACAGAACACATGGCGAAGTTGTCTGGTACCTTGGCTCCAACAGTGAGTATGCAGGCAGTGTGCTAGGGATGTATTAGACTCTAGGGCTGGCCAGGCTCCTAGCTTTGCTAAATGAATGCATAAAGTAAGAAATAGTCACTAACTTTTTGATGGCCCAGTATTTTTTTCTCTTTTGAGTATGGGCTGGCAAGTCAGGCTTCTGTTAATAAAACCTTGTAAAGGTTAGGTAAATATCACTGGGATACCACCCAGGGATCAAGGCAGAAGAGGGGCAAGAGTTATTCTTGGATATTCAGTTTTCAAGTTCTTTCAGCTCTGTGGAGATGCCATGCATGAATTTGTTTTCAGAGCAGGCCACGTACTGCTGACTTACGTATCATGTCTGATTGTACCTTACTACAGGGTATCAGGTATTGGTCTGACTTCAACTTTATGCTTATGTATGGAAGCAAAGGATTTCTCTAGCTGGATTTTTAGTCAGAAATGCTGATCTGCTCTTGCAATGCTAACTGTCATGATTTTTCATTTATTGGGTAATGTTTCAGGCATTTTGTCTTCTAACTTCTGTTCTTCTGTAATGAAATCTGATCTTTTTAGCTTATTGAAAGGTTTTATTTGATTTCATTCATACTCAGATTTATTCTTTCATATATCCAAGATGGGCTTTATACAAACACTAAAGGATGAAATAAATTGTGTTCCAGTAGACTTTTGACTTCAGGGTGTAACATTAGGTAGCTATAAAATGTGTTGTTACAAACATCTTGAGATGCAGATCTGAAAACAATTCTCACAAACTGCAAATGGTCTTTCTGATGGTGATTGCAAAGCAGATGACAAAGGGTGTCTTCTGAAGTTTAAGAACTTTAATTGTGATAGTAATGGAAAACAAGACACCTCATATAGGAAGAGCTTAGAGGTGCCTCATATTTGGCTCTGGTTTTCAGTAGCTGTAGTGTCTTCAAGTAGCAATATCAGCAAGTTTTGAAGTTTCTTTCCTCTCTCACCCTCTCCCCTCCCTCCCCCCTGCCTTGCTTTTTGATGAGGAAGTTTAAATTTGTGTCTTACAATGATGGAAGTAACACTGGAAAAGGTGAATGGGGCAAACTCTTGAACTTGTGCTAATATAAAACATGCAACCTGTAATAAGTTAGAGTGACACGGTATATAGAAATGTGTTTTTTGTAAACTGACCATGCAATTTCTATCACTTCTGTAACTGCTACTCACCGGAAAGACACTTTTGAGGCTAGGCAAGTAGTCTTATTTTAAATTTTGAAATGGCTCATATATATGAAGATGGTATTGGTTAAACATGTTTCAATACGATGCTCCTGCTCCTTCTGTAAACTGACCAAAGATAGGGAGTTCATAGTACTCACACTTGGAGATGCCTGGGTCCAAACTTCAGGTCTTACTCTGATCTCAATAGGCTTCAGCAGTTTTCTTTCCTAGTTTGCTCCCCTGCCACCTTACCAACTTGTTTGTAATGCTAAAAACACCTGAAGTGGTGGGCTGTGAGACTGTTATGCTGGGTGCTCTGCCTGCTGACTTTTGTGCTTCCCTAAGCTTCAAGGAAAGTGAAGAACAGACAGAAGGGGAGACATTGAATGTAAAGAGAGGCTGCAGCAGCACCATGAACAGAAGCTTTCATCCTATGTCTGCTGAGCCATGTCCATTCCTGCCTGCTGTCTAAGAAAGCTTCCCCTCCCCTTTTGGACCAGTTGTGCTGGCAAATTGATTTGGGCAACTTGCCTAGCTTTGTCACCATTAATAACAGCTCTTCTGCTTGAGCAGGATGCCTTAGTTCATTTACTAGTTATCTGGTTTAAGTCAACTTGTTCTCTTAGATTTCTTTAGTGTAACTTTTTAATTCTGCCAATCTGGCAAATTTTAGAACAAATTTTAATCTTTATTTTCTGGTTTCTAACTCCACTGAGAGAGGTAGATACTTTCTGATAGGTAAAGTTATATTACTTGTGATATTGGTGGCTCTTAATTGGGGCAGTTGACACATCAGATAAAGCTCTAAATTTGGGTTAGTGTGGAATATCGTACTTATCACCATCTGCTTAGCAAAAACTGTTCAGAAAGCGTTCTGTTCTCTAATATATAGCCTCACCAATCTTGCCCTTCTTCACCTAGCATAATACACTATGTATCCATGTATGTGTTCTGTGAGCGTTATATGTATGTACTACTGAAATCAATATTAAAATGTCCCCTGTGCTAGGCATCAGCACACTTGCTGATTATTTTAGCACTACTAAATCTGATTAGGCCAACTGCAGGAAGATGACTGCCCCTGTACTGTACCACTCAGACTTGTGTGTTCTGTCTGCTGATATCTCATGTCTTTTGGTCCGCAGAAATGCTGTCTGTCAACTTTGGATACAATCTGCTGACATTTATAATCTTGTACAACAACCTTATTCCAATCAGTCTTCTGGTGACATTAGAAGTTGTGAAGTTTACTCAGGCTCTTTTTATAAATTGGGTAAGTAACAAGAATAAATGTATTAACGTCAGTTTTGGAAAGTGACATTAAAAAAAACCAAACCAACCTATCCTGAAATCTTTACCAGATTTTCTGCTGACTTTTCTGATGCAGCTTCTGAGAAAGGCAGGGAGAAGTTTAGAAGTTTTATTATCTGTTAGATTGGTGTTCCACAGGAGGATAAAAGATTTAGTTGTAGGAAGATTCCCTGTGCAAATGATCACTTTTGTATATTTTAGGCTTTTGGGATGAGAAGGAAGGCTCAGCTCTCTGCTTGAAGGTGGTCTGTCAGCTTACTCATTTTCAGTAATTATCTTTTGAAAACTCTTCAGTACCTTATATTCTCTCAGCTGCAACAGAGGGAAAGCCTATATTTCTTTAGGGGTGATGCCTCTGTTCACCCAGGCTTTGTCTTCAAACTGTTTGTCTTTAGTTGTGGCCCAAAAGTACTGTAGTGATGTTTCTTAATCTGAACAAATCCAGGGGAATGGGCTATGCTAATCCCAGGTCTTTAGTTACAACAAGGCCCATTTATTCTAGTGGCATCTGTGATGAAAGAGACAATGTAAGTGACCCTGGAATTGACTCCTATTGCTACATTTAATTGAAAGGGTTAGCAAAACAGCTGCTACATGAACCAAAGCAGTTTCTCAGATAGGTATCTCCAATATATTATAAGCAGTTCAGACATGCTAGACCTTATTTACTTATATTTTGGAGGAGCCAGTACAACTTTATGATTAGCATGGCTAATACCTGGTAGAATTTCTTCCTACTGTACTAAATTCTTAAACTAGAGATGCAGTGAAGGTTATAATTGCCTATAATTGAATCTGGCTTTTCTCATGTACATCTAGTATGGAGGTGTATTTTGTAAAGGAGGCACCCATACTCAGCCTGGGATGAGTGTTTCAATTTGCATACCATAGATCTAATTTTGCTCTTGTTTCAGGACATAGATATGTATTACCCTGAAACAGATACTCCTGCAATGGCCAGAACCTCAAACCTTAATGAGGAACTTGGGCAGGTAAGATAATATTTTCTCAAGTGTCATGTTTGTGGTATGTTCTGGGAAGACAGAAGATAGGAGAACATGCTGTTCAAATCTACTTTATGTTGCACTGTGGCTCAGGTTAATGGGACATCTTTCATTAAGTCTGAGTCTTACAAGTGAAATAATGAGATCACAGGATTCAATTTGATGTAATGTAGGTAGTTGTAAGCCTGGGAACGGATTCTGATTTGTATTTAGATTCCTTTGTGAAGCTAGAAACCTCCAAATTATGGTTGTCTTTTTTTCCAAAATAAACTGTTATGTGGCACAATGTATATTGTTGGCATATGCTGTTTTCAGCAATGGCTTACTAGAGATGCTGTGTAAATAGAATGAAGTTTTGGATTCATTAACTGAATTACTTGTTCAAAGGTGCATTTTAACATTTTCTTATATGCTACAATTATTAATGACTCAAAGTTCTTCAAAGGTTTGGGTAACCACTTTGACTTCTAACTTGCACAGGCTGTTTCCAGTGCTGTTTTAAGAAGCACTGTAGTGCACAGCTGAAGGATCACTTCAGTAATAGTGTAGTGCAGCATCTTGAACTGAATTGCATATATTGAGGAAAAGCTTTTTTGCAACTCTAGGCAAAATATTCTGGTCTTTACACTGTGAACTCCTAAATTAGCACCATCCCTTCCTACCTGCTGTTGGTTCAAAATCTTACATGGTGCAAAGTAAAAGTGTGGAATTTACCTTGCAATTAAATTTGGTTTGTTGTGGCCTGTTGAAGGTGAGAATCTCAAGTCTGTTAATGCTTCAAAAAGTTGTGTTGCTGTGTTAGGTTGTCTCCAAGTTCTAGCTAAAAGTCACTGGTTTCCATTAAGGGATTATTAGCTTGGCAAGTGCTGACTGTGGCTGTGTGTTTTGCACTTCAGGGTTGCTCGTGACCAGGTTGTTTGCCTGCAGGTTACCACTTAAACTTACTCTAGGATATTCTTTGCACGGTACTGTTTATGGGGAAAAAACCCTGAACAGATTTGGTGATCTTTGGAACACTGAATTTCTTTGGTGTGTTAAGTTCCAGTGATTCTTTGACAATCTTTAAGAATATGTGCTTTAATTTCTAGTTGTTCTCTTTAATGTTAGTACAGTTCAAAAATTTGGTGACTGTTCAACTAGCACAAGCAAGTGCATGTGTATTGACCATGCTGGAGCCTTGACAATTGGTAGCTACTATTTGAGCCTTTTTGAATTAAGAGATAAAGAAGAAACAATGCTGTTTAAACAACTTTACTGATTATTTTCCTGTAGCTTTGGTAGGACAAACCAAGTTGCGGTAATCCTGCACTGGCCAATGCTGTGACATTTGAGCCATAGGTCTCCCAGAATTTTCCTGACACTCTGTTTTCCACTTTGAGTTTTGTTACTTTGCAAGGTGTAAGTTAGATTTTATTTTATTTTTTCTTCTTTCAGGTAAAATACCTGTTTTCTGATAAAACCGGTACTCTAACATGTAATATCATGAATTTCAAGAAATGTAGTATTGCTGGAGTGACATATGGGTAGGTATGACTTTTTTAGGAACTTGTTAACTTAATGTGTGCTTATTAACGGTACATACTTTCATATCAGAACAAATTTAGTATGTTCTGTTCTTCAGTTTGGGGTTTGGTATATTTTGTGGTCTCAGTTGATAGCTTTCATTTTGATGTCCTTAACATAGCACAGTTCCATAATTCTGTAACACAAATTATGGAATGCAAACCTGGGGAGTAGTTTATATGAAATAAAGGTGACTTGCTTTCTAACATATCTATTTGATCATGATATAAACTAAACCAGAAGTGCTAAACATCTGGCTTTTTCAGAGAGAACATGCAGCCAAGAGGTAGGAATTGTCAGTCATGTTTCTGTGACTTCTTCAAAAGTAACAGGATTTCATTACAAGTGTACCGCTGTAATTCAAGTTGTAGAGTTTAATATTCCTTGCACAGGAGGGTTACTTACTGATTTTGTTCTGTTTCTGAGGAAAGGATCCCTTTGAGTCATGTCAGCATTACATTTTGAGTCTTCAATACTAAATCTTTGTCTCTGCTTAGTTTTAGAAGGTTAGTCTTAAGATCTCTGTGCACGTTAATGTTTGAATTTCATGTTAGCTGAATTAGATACCTGAAAAAGTAGAAAACTTGGTTCAAATGTATGTGCAGCTGAACCCATGGTTCCAGCATATGATTGTATGATGGCACATTGATCTTTGCCTTCTACTTATTTTTTGGTTTGCAGAGTGGAATAAATGTTTTTTTTCCTCTTTCTACCTCTCAGTCACTTTCCTGAACTGGAAAGAGAACGTTCATCAGAAGACTTCAGGTAAATGTATTCTAAGATGTTTGTGTTCTGTATAGCAGAACAGGAACAATCTATATAAAGACTACTTTCCAATTTGGGATTGGAAGAAGCCCAAGGGAGTAATGTGTTTTGAGTAAATGCAGGAGCCTAATGCCAAGCTGGTGGGTGGTGATGGATCTTCTCTTCTGCATAGAGAGATGGTGGGTGAAGGGGGGTGAGGGGTAGTCAGTGACTGGGGTGGCTTTGATGTATACCAGTGCAGTGCTTATTTATAATTGCAGACAACAAAGTTATAAGCCAACAGTATCCTTCTTTTCAGTAATCTTACCTCTAGCTAGAGACTCAATATTACTCTTTAGTCACTAAACTCAAACCTGACAAGGAGAAGAAAAGGAACGTTTTTTTTATTTTTTTTATTTTAAAATGCTATGTTTTCATAATTAAACTGGAAAAGGGCTTGATATGGAGCTGTCTTATGGCAAGAAAACCCCACTCCCCTTTATTCAGAGATTTCATGAGTAGAAGTCAAGAACTGAGTTCCCAGACTAGCAACAGGTAGACCCTGAATACTGTTATAAGGCCACTTTCTGACGAACTGAGTTAGGCTTCTCCACTGGTCCAGCTCACATTTATGACCACCTTTTAGGAAGGCCCATCTGATAGGTTGCTACTTCTGCTGGGACATAACTTCTATGGATGCCTTTTTTATCTTCCAATATATTGCTATTTCCTTCATTGCCATCTTTTCTTTCCCAGTACACTTGTTTTCTAGTCATTTCTGTTTAATAGTTTCTTCCAGGTACTAACTTGGAATACTCAACCTTAAAATCCTCCAGGGATCAGCTTGAAGCAGAGCTCACTGCAAAGAGAGGGAGCTTAGGGGTGTTGATCTTTGATCTATTTTAAAAGTAAGTCACCTTGAAATCAATGTACTTCAAGTACATTTAGAAGCTGCTTCTGCTACATTTGTCCCTAGGAGGTGTGTTGACACTTGAGTCTTCTTAAATACACTTACAGGCATAACCATTTTGGGTTTCCTACTGGTGTTCTGAAGAAATTGTTAATTTTCAGCACTTTTCACTAATCATATGATCTTTTCACAATACTTGCAAGGACAGTGGAATCTTACGTTGTTTTTGCGACCTAACAAAATAAATGTAGTAAGATAGGAAATGTTGCTACTAACGTTTGTCTTACTCTGCAGCCAGCTACCTCCTCCTACCAGTGAATCATGTGAATTTGATGACCCAAGACTGCTGCAAAACATTGAAAATGACCATGTAAGTCTACTCTTTTGATATCGTGTCTTTTAAATACCCCATTCTAGGTCTCTGTGGAATTAAATGCTGAACGAATCTATTTGTGTGATCAAGTCTGCTGTATGTGTGTGTCGTGCAAGAACAGAGGGGATAAAAAGGAAACAAAATAGCTCCTTCCAACGCCTTTCTGCCCACTTGTCTTAATACTGAATTAAACAGTGGTGTTGGTATGGATACCAGCTAGCTATAAAACAGCCTCATAGATATTAGTGTATTTGGAAGATAATGTCTTGTAGCAAATAATCGTAGATAGCTTTTCTTTAGAAGAATTACAATATTTAGAGTGTGCAAGCATCCATACTGTTAAAATAGCATTTTTAAAAGTAATCTAGAGTATTGCAAGGTGGCTCTGGTGTGAGACTTGTTTTGACTACTGCTGGGCTTTCCACTTATGTAAAGGACGTAAGAGGTGTGACTTAATTGCAAGCTTAAGCTTATCCTGAGACTTGGTGATTAGTAATCTTAGCCACACTTCTGTGTCCTGAAGGGACCTAGTCCATGGGAGAGAGACAGTTCATTGCTTGTTTGGAAACCATGGAGCTGTGAAGTGTCTGACTAGACAATTCAAGTCACTTGCAAAATAACATGACCCTTCTCTTCTGCAGAAGCTGTCTCACAGTAGGAGATCATGGCACTGGCAAGCACAAACTCAATTAGCCAATTGCTCTCCTTAGACAGTTGAACTTCTGTAATTGGGTGGTTAAGTTTAGTATGAGCATCTACAACATTGTTACAACATACTGTTTGTGTGTAGCAAAGCTTTGCTTTCTGTTTTTGCTTTACAGTACCTAAGGACCTGAAATGTAGCATGGTGTAAATGCCTGAAGGAGTATTTAATTACTTTGTGTGGCACTACCTTTTCTTCAGGGTGATAGAGCCTGAAGATGAGTCCTGTGCTCTAATTTGCAGGAGGGTAGCCCTCCCCAGACAATGTACTGGTTTCCAGTGTGGCTTTTGTAATTGCCTACACTGGAAGGATTTCCCACTGAACTTCCCTTGCAGCCAAGTTTTGGGTTGCCTCCTGTTCTGTTGTTCTGTTCATGTGTGGCTACTCATTCTGAATGGAAGGTTAATGGTTTAGGTGTAGGCTGCAGCTAAGTGTTTGAGGTCTTGCTTGCTGGCTGTTGCTTTAGGCACCTATACCAAAAAGTGCTTTGGAACTTTAATAGACTCAGCAGAAGGGACATACATCAAATGGGCTGTGACATGGAGTTTCCAGTAACAAGCGGTGTCCCTCAGGGATCGG